>NC_084796.1:100627153-100927153 GCF_963169125.1 Humulus lupulus
CTCTTATAGAATTTGATCAATAATTTATGTGGCAAATATATTAAAATTTTGATTTTTACATTTTTAGACTTTATATTTTATTCTATTACCTGTTTAGATTTTATATTTTGACAAATTACTTTTTGGATCCTGTATTTTGTAAAATATTTCAAATAGACACATAAACTCTATTTTAATGAAAAAATTGAATCGTTAGTTTAGTGAATTATTTGTGATTTTAGTTCAATTATTTTTTTTTACCAAAATCGTGTTTAGGGATCTATTTGAACCATTTTACAAAACACAGAGTCCAAAAAGTAATTTTTCAAAACATAAGGTCGAAATAGGTAATGAAACAAAACACATGATCCAAAAAGATATAAAACCTATATTTTATTGGGTACTTTTACAATGCACTCCCAAAATGAGGTGTACTGGTGCACCCCTTATATTTTCAGCAACGTGGATAGTTATAATCTCAATTTTTTTATATGACGATGTACGTTGTAGGTATTTAGGATATCCTGCAAAGTTTTAGGAAATTATGAATAATGTACACTGCTGTAAATACAGTTCAAACAATCTGTTTCTCACGTATATAAAAAAATATTTGAACCATGTTTTGAGCACAGTAAATCATTTAGAATTTTTCGAAAATTTGCAAAGCATCCTATAAACCTACAATGTATACAGTCATATAAAAAAATTAGGATTATAATTGTTGACCCAGAATTTGGTCAACTGACACGGAGTCAGAATATGCTTGATATAAATGAATGTGTTGATAACAACGTAATGACGAAAAGTAATAAGAACACGATATTTTTATAGTGGTTCGGCCCCAGGATCTGGTAATAACCTACGTCCACTTAGACTGTTATTGATATAGGAATCAAATGAGTGATCAAAGAACAAGGGCTCAATGAGTTTCACTAGCCTCTGAAGAACAATACAATATTCCAAGGAGAATTACTCTAATCTCAAATAATTCAAAAGCCAAAAGTCCCTTCCTTGAGCTATCTTTTGCTATTTATAGGCTCAAGGGGATTACAAAAGATTGTTACAGATACTCTCCCCTGAATAATCGGATATTCTAGAGATTATGTGAGTTAAATTCGGGATTTACAAAGATCTTCACAGTAATGTTACTTTGTATGCGGAACCATCGACCAAGCTGGTCGCAGGTAAGACCGGGCGGCTTACTGCTTCTAGTGCATCCTCTGGTCGATACCCTAGCAGAGCTCTTCCAGGTGTCAGCCATGTGTCTAGGGATCACTTGCCACGTCATCAATGCTAATTTTTTGGATAACATTTGCCCCCCAAGTTTATTTATCACGAACAGTAAATAAACTTTTGAGCGAACGACTCTTCGGTAACCCCAGCATACGTGTCAGATCCCTTCGTGTGTTCTTGGAAAAAGTAACCTACTTCTGTCTAATCATGACATTTCGGTTCCCCAGTAATAATTCGACGGCCATTCCGCTTCCCCATACTTCGAAAAAGGGAAACTGATGATTACACCTTTTCAATGCCACAGACAAACTTATATAATACCTTCGAAATCTTCCTTTTCTCTTTACGCACGCCATTGTCTTCACAAGAAACCCTAAAAACCAGAGTTTTAACCTTCTCCAGAGACCATTCTTTTGCTTTTTCAAGATTCAGTCCGAGAGTTCCCTGACCTCCGAATACCCTTTTTCCATCTCCACCATCATTTTCTCGGTAAGTTTTCGAATTCTTATGCTTCAAATTTTTATGATGCATGCTTCTGTATGTTGACTGTCTGAGTTCATCTGTTTCTGGTTTGAGACGCTTGTGAGTAGAATATTTTGCGAGTTAGTTTGATAGTTAGGATCGTACTTTTAGGACGTAAAGTCGAAGTAAAAATTCGATCTTCAGGATAGTTGGAAAATAAGTTTTTCCCGCCCTAAGGAGAGTTGAAAAAGCTTTCTTGAAAAACTTTTTGCTTTCACCCTCTGATCCGTCTTTCAAACTGTTCGTGCGGAAAATTTAACTTTTTGTTAGAATGCTGTTGTATAAAAGCTTGGCTTTTATACTTGACCAGCGTTATTCTAAAAAGCCTTTAAAAATTCTTCATCCTCACCTCCCCATTTTTCTGTTTGCAGACATTGATGCCAGATTTGTGGGGAGGTGAACGGCCCATCGACGACGATCTTCTCGCCCAGTTGCTCGAAGGCGAAGAACAACCGGCTGCCCGAATCCACGAGATTCCCTTTTCTCGATCCTCATCCAGACCTCGTCCTTCTCCTCCTCAAATGGCGCGTTCCAAGTCTGTAGGCAAGAAAAGACCTGAATCTGATAATAGCCCAAACCTTCCTGCCCAACCTGATTTACAGGCTAGGGCTCCCTCGACCAGTGGTCGAGACGATCCCGTTCCTGACCCTAACATCCAAATTAGAGCCCGCCCTCGTCATCAGAATCTGCCTGATGTCGAGTGGTATACCTCCCCGACCAGCGTAGTGACCCTTTGGATGGTTGCTAACTATTTCAGAAAGTATCCCCTCACAGGGGTTACTATCAAAATTCCTGTCGCAGACCAAAGGGCTAACCTTCCCGGAGGTGTATACAGCGCCTGGTCTCGGTATCACATAGAGGCAGGGGCTTTCCTCCCTCTACATCCTTTTTATCAGGGCGCGGCGAATTATTTCGACGTCGCCCCCTTCCAAATTACTCCAAACGGATATAGAATGCTGGCCGCACTCTATATCTTGTACAAACTTAAAAAATGGCCAGAACCTACTCCCCACGAGGTCAATTATCTTTTCGACCTTAAATCCAACCCGCAATAATATGGAACGGGTTTCTTCCACTTCTGTCACCAGGAAACAAACCGGACATTCCTAAGTGACACTACACACATATCGAACGTGGGGCAGTACAGTAAGGAGTACTTCCTTACTCCGGACATAACCAGCAACAACCTGGCCTTCGCTCGAGGAGGTAAGTACCGTCTTTGACTGGTCGATACTTTTAATCAAGGAGTTTCCTTTCATTTTTCTCAAACTGCACTTTGTCTTTCAGGCCCATGGTTACATCCGACCCCAACACCAAACATGGTGTTGAGGTCCAATAGACTGGCCAGGATGACAGACGCAGAAAAAAGCATCAAGTCCCTGGTTACCGATGAAAACTTGAGGCTGTCTGGCCTCTTGGCTCCTCGCCATGAAACAAGAGGGTCCGTGGTAGACGATGCCACTGCCAAGGGGGTTCTCGAGCAGCAACCTCCCGTGTCTCCTCTTCGAAGGAGGCCAACGGGGGTTACAATCAGGGAGCCCACGGGCAATCCTTCCGCAGAAAGGCCTTCTGCTCCCCAAGGCAAGGGGAAACAAAAGGCCAAAGACCCAGTTGTGGATCTGGGGGAATCCTCTGATGAGAACGGTAAAATTATTTTGCTTTTAAATAGTTTGCCAATTCCCTGTCATTTGTTTGATGGGGAGGGCAACTTTACATATACTCCAAATCTAGGGCCAGACTTCTTCATGCCAGATAGTGAGTGTGTGACTAATAGGGTCAATAGTATAGCGACCAGTAGTTGTAGATCGGGTACTAACTTTGTGACCTTCTTTTTCGTTTTCATAAAGAGTCTTCATCTGCTTTTATCTTTACCCTTTGCATGTTTTTACTTGTGTGCAGATATGGCCACTCCCGTCTTCGACTTATACCAGGCTGAGGAGGAAGAGGAAGTTCCTCAGCTTCGGAGAAAATCGTCACGGAGACATACTGGCGAGACGAGCTAGGGACCTGCAAAAAAGAGTCGAACAGAAGACCCTCCTAGGGGCGTGCCTACTGGGCAAACTTTTGCTCATCCTCCGACCCCTGCTGAGAAGGAGACTCCCCCTGCTCCAATGAACCCTCCTCCGGCTGCGCCCAGAAGGGAACAAGACAAGCGGGAAGAAACTCTTGAGGCCAAACTCTCGAGCCGTGCCGTACGAGCAGCCAAAGACCGTATTGTGCACATTGGGAAAAATGACCGCGTCAAGGATGCAATGGTTGAGGCAGAGAGTATGACGGTCGACCTGATTTTGAACAGGACCCTGAACGAAATAACCAGCGTAAGTACTTCTTTATCTTTTTGGCTTCAGTCTTTTAGTCTTTGCCGCAAGTTCTAACTTTTATCCTCTGTCCTCAGGCTTTGCTGTCTGCCACCACCGCTCACACCCGCACCCAAGCCACCATCGAACAGGCTAAGGCAAAGGCTATTGAGAGGCACCAGGTGAAGGCAGCTGAGGAACTTTCGGCTGCAGAGGCCAGTGCCACCACCGCTCGCACCCGCACCCAAGCCACCATCGAACAGGCTAAGGCAAAGGCTATCGAGAGGCACCAGGTGAAGGCAGCCGAGGAACTTTCGGCTACAGAGGCCAGGCACACAAAGGAGTTGGAGGCGATGGCTCAGCAGGGGGATGCTGCGGTGACAAAGCAATCAGAGGCCGAAGCTACAAAGGCAGCTATAATAAAGTAGAGGCAGCATTATCAAGATGCCAGCCGAACCCATCTTCGCGAAGTCAAGAGATTGGAAGAGGTGCTTAAGTCCAAGGACGAGGCCATCGCTACTCTCGAAGGCCAAGTGGAGCAGCTGAAGCTCGACAACTCCAAAAATCTGGAAAGGTATAAGAAGACGACGCTCCGGTGTTTTTACAACTTCTGGAAACACAATCAGGGTGCCGACTTCAGCTATCTTTCAGAGGATGTCCGGACTGCTGAGCTGGCTCGTTGCACTGCTCAACTGGCCGAAGAGGAGGCAAGAGCACGGATTCCTGCTTCCCCAAGCCTGGCTGGTGCTGAAGAAGAAGGGGTCGTTGAGGACGCGACCAATCGGAATGCTGATAAAGACCCTCCTGCTCCCAACGCCTCTTAAGCTTTTCTATTATTTTCTTCTTACTTTTGATTACACGACTCACGGGTCGTGATGTAAAGACAATATCTTTTATTTTAAAATTTGCTGCATGGGCAGCAAACTTTTCCTTTTATTTGAACAGTTACATCCAAGCAGTGATGCTTGCGGTGTAAAAGATTGCATGATGCTATAACATTTTCATTTATTATAACATTTGTCCGTATGACCGAACTTAGCATAGTACTTTGGCATGATTTAACAAAATATAAATTTTGAAAAATACTCTAAGTACATTAGCATGCTTTCACTCATTTTGTTCATGTGTTTACATACCTCATGGTACGCTTTGCTATCGATGTGCCTTATATGCCCCCCAAGTGATCGAGGAGCTTTAGGTCCTTGGTCACTTGCCTTGACCACGACCTGTTCGAACATTTCTGCTCGGGTGAAAAAGTAATACTTGTAATACAGCAAAACAACACACATAATGAACAAATACTTGTAAATATAAATTTACAAAGGTTGGCAAGAATGACTGGTTGCGCACAGTCCCTTATAATCTCGTATTAAAAATGGACTAAACATGTCTTTACGAGAGATTCTGAAATAGAATCTTACATATATGAGTGATTAGCCATACATCGTGGCTATACCTCTTTGCTAAACTTGTAAAAAGAAAAATCAATACAAGCCAGTCCTTTAAAAAGGACTGTTCACTGATAATACTTGCGCAGGTGTTCTCCATTCCAATAACGTGGAACGAGATCTCCGTTTAAGCGTGCAAGTTTGTAGGTGCCCGGATGAAGGACTTCTTCAATCTGGTAAGGTCCTTCCCAATTAGGTCTGAGCACTCCAGCAGTAGGGTCGCGGGTATTCAAGAAAGCTCGTCGTAGCACCAAGTCTCCGACGTTGAATTTTCTTTCTTTAACTTTGGAGTTAAAGTACCGGGCGACTTTTTGTTGGTATGCAGCAACTCAGAGTTGGGCCTTCTCCCGTATCTCGTCAATCGAGTCTAGGGATTCCATCATCAGTTGGCTGTTCTAGTCCTGGTCGTATGTTAGGCGTCGATGTGAGGGGGGATCTAATTCGACAGGCAACATTGCCTCATATCCATAGGCTAAGGAAAATGGGGTATGTCCTGTCGCTGTTCGGTGAGACGTTCTATACGACCAGAGGACTTTAGGCAGTTGCTCTGGCCACGCTCCCTTAGCTTCTTCAAGCCTCTTCTTCAGGGTGTCTTTAAGAGTTTTATTCACAGCTTCGACCTGCCCATTCGCCTGGGGGTGTGCAACTGAAGAAAAGCTTTTAATGACTCCACGTCTTTCGCAGAAATCGGTGAATAAATCGCTGTCAAATTGGGTTCCGTTGTCTGAAACTATCTTTCTAGGCAAACCATATCGACAGACAATGTTCTTGATAACAAAGTCAAGGACTTTCTTGGTCGTGATGGTAGCGAGCGGTTCAGCTTCGGCCCATTTGGTGAAGTAATCGACTGCTACGACTGCGTATTTTACTCCGCCTTTCCCTGTAGGTAGGGATCCAATCAAATCTATCCCCCATATCGCAAAAGGCCACGGACTTTGCATCTGTTTTAATTCGTTTGGAGCTGCTCGTGGAATCTTGGAGAATCTTTGACATTTATTGCATCTTCGTACAAACTCCATCGAATCCTCGTTCATAGTTGGCCAGAAGTAGCCTTGCCTTAGAATCTTCTTTGCCAAACTCTGCCCCCCAGCATGATCCCCACAGAAGCCTTCATGCACCTCTTTCATGAGTTCCTTAGCTTTTTCTGGTGTAACGCATCTGAGAGTGGCAAGGAATATCCTCTTCGGTACATAACACCATCTGTGACGCCCCACGTCACTATGGCTCCTTTCTGGAATGACGACTGGCCCTACAAACCAAGACAAGTCTTTCCAGCGTGCTTTGTCCTCACTTGCACACTTCTTGGGAAAACTTCCCAGGAGGTCACCCATCCCTAGATTACTCCAGGCCAAGCACGCTTAACCATGGAGTTCTCAAGTGATGGGCTACCGAAAAGAAGATGCACCTTCCTGATATAGGTAGTACCCATCAATCCATTTAAGCCCTCTTCAACTGTGTAGTCCCATACCTACACAGTCTTAGAATCATTACACTTGACCTTCCCCAGGCGGTGTGGGATTGCACAGCTTACCCGGTCTTTCCCCTTACGGAGCACGGGATTTTGACTGTCACACCATCGACCAGTATGTACCTAGCGGCTCGCCTTTGTAGAGTTCTGGCTTTGTTTCTATCTATTGGCAGCGTACCATTTGTCAGATACCCCAAATAAGGTGCCATCCATGTATCTTCCATTCGGATCTCCATACTGGATTCGACCGCTTGTATGCTTGGCTTACTCAGTTTTTCTACTGGCACAATGTTCAAAGTGTCAGCATCCTTCGCGCTCGCGAGTTTGGCTAAGGCATCTGTGTTTGAATTCTGATCTCGCGGAATTTGCTGGGGGGTGTACTTAGTGAACTGGGCTAGCAGGTCTTTTGTTTTATTTAAGTAGGCCACTATTTTTAAACTTCGTGCTTGATATTCTCCTAGAACTTGATTCACCACCAGCTGTGAATCACTATAGATATCAAGTGTCTTTATGCTCATATCTTTCGCCATTCTCAACCCAACGAGGAGTGCTTCGTATTCCGCTTCATTATTTGACGCGGTGAAGTCGAACCTGATGGCGCAGTGAAATTGATGCCCTTCCGGCGTTATCAATATCACTCCCGCTCCAGCGTGGGATTCGTTGGATGACCCATCCGTGAATAACTTCCACGAAGGAGCTTTGTCTTGAGGCTCAGGCGCTTTAGGTTGTTCGCACTGTTCGCTGTCTGGGAGTTTGGTGAACTCTGCAATAAGGTCGGCCAAGACTTGTCCCTTGACTGCTGCTCGCGATGAATAAGTCATGTCGAACTGCCCTAATTCGACTGCCCATTTTAATAATCGCCCAGCCGCCTCTGGCTTTTGGAGGACTTGCCGAAGGGGCTGGTCAGTTAGAACTGTAATAGGATGGGCTTGAAAGTAGGGGCATAGCTTCCTAGAGGCCAGGATTAAGCAATATGCTAACCTCTCGATTGGTGGATATCTCAATTCTGCCTCGATCAGTCTCTTGCTAACATAGTAGACTGCTTTTTGTACGCCGTCTTCCTCTCGCACTAGTACCGCGCTAGCAGCAACTTTAGTAATCACCAGGTAAATAAACAAAGTTTCTCCTTCGATTGGCTTTGATAAGATGGGAGGTTGTGCCATATGGGCTTGCAAGGCCTGGAAAGCTTGCTCGCAGTCTCCTGTCCATTCGAACTTCTTATTTCCTCTAAGTAGATTGAAAAAAGGGACACACTTGTCTGTTGATTTCGAAATAAATCTACTTAGGGCTGCGATCCTCCCGGTTAAGCTTTGTACATCTTTGATCCTTTCTGGCAACTTCATGTCGATCAGGGCTTTTATCTTGTCGGGGTTAGCCTCGATTCCTCTTGAATTTACAATAAACCCCAAAAACTTCCCTGATCCAACTCCAAAGGAACATTTAAGGGGATTTAACTTCATTTGGTATTTGTTCAATACATCAAAGCACTTCTGTAAATCCCTTACATGTCCTTCTGCCTTCTTATACTTTACCAGCATGTCGTCTACGTATACCTCCATGTTTACTCCGATCAGCTCCTTAAACATGTGGTTGACTAGCCGTTGGTAAGTCGCACCTGCGTTTTTCAGTCCGAAGGGCATTACTTTGTAACAGTATACGCCCGTATCGGTTCGAAAGATGGTGTGATCCTCGTCAGGGGGATGCATGCTAATCTGGTTGTAGCCTGAATATGCATCCATGAACGAGAGGATCTCGTGCCCTGTAGTTGCATTGACCAGTTGGTCGATCCTTAGGAGTGGGAAGCAGTCTTTTGGGCAGGCTTTATTGAGGTCTGTAAAATCCACGCAGGTCCGCCACTTGCCATTAGGCTTGGGAACCAGCACTAGATTGGAGACCCATGATGGATAAAATGCCACCCTGATGAACCCATTCTCCTTTAGTCTTTCAACTTCTTCTTTTAAGGCTCTCGATCTATCTTTATCGAGCAGCCTTCTCTTTTGTTGCACGGGTAGAAAGGTCTTGTCTATGTTCAGGACATGGCTGATAACTGCAGGATCTATCCCAGCCATGTCTTTATGCGACCAGGCAAAAACCTTCTGGTTCTTTCGCAAAAATTCCACCAGTGCGTGCTTCGTGGTAGGCTCTAAGTTTTTCCCAACCTTTACAACTCTGGTCGGGTCTTCTTTGTCGAGTTGGACCTCCTCCAGGTCCTTGACGGGTCCAATGTTTTCTTCAAAATCCCCAAAGCGAGGATCTAAGTCTCTATCCTCACTTTGGGCAACACCCTATTTGGTGACTTCATCACCGGATTGGGCTTGTGTATCACCTGCCATTTGCAACCTATCTGAGGTAGTGCTCTTCGACGTTCCACTCTTCGCCTTTGTGATTGAGGCGTTGTAGCACTCCCTGGCTTCCCTCTGGTTTCCCAACACGCGTCCTACCCCCGCGTCTGTTGGGAACTTCATGGCCAAGTCCCACATTGAGATGACGGCCCGTAGATCAACCAGTATAGGCCTTCCAATAACGGCATTGTACGCCGAGGGACAATCGACCACTACAAAAGTGGCGAGTAATGTCCTTGTTGCAGGCGCTGTACCCGTCGTTACTGGCAGTTTGATCAACCCGGCGGGGGCGAGTCCTTCTCCAGAGAAGCCGTATATCATCTGGTTGCAGGGCTCCAAGTCCTTAACGGACAATTTCATGCGTTCCAGTGTTGATTTATACAGGATATTCACTGAACTTCCTGTATCGACCAGTACTCTCTTCACCATCATGTTGGCCATTTGGATGTCCACGACCAGCGGATCGGAATGTGGGAACCAGACGTGTTGGGCATCACCATCAGAGAAGGTTATCTCACCTTCCTTTGACCGAGCCTTTTTTGGTGCACGGTCCTCCACAGTCATCATCTCAATGTCCTGGTCGTCGCGCAGAGTCCGAGCGTATCGTTCCCTGGCCTTTCCGCTATTTCCCGCTAGGTGCGGGCCTCCACAGATGGTTAAGAGTGTGCCAGTCACGGGGGCAGGCTGTAAGGGTGGCGAGCGTTGGCGCGCGGGCGCCTGCTCATTGCTACCCGGAGCTTCTCGTTGGGAATTTCCCGAGGCCCATACGTATCTTCTCAAGTGTCCTTGTCTAATAAGGAACTTGATTTCGTCTTTTAACTGGTTGCATTCATTGGTGTCATGTCCGTAGTCGTTATGATAACGACAGAACTTGGTAGTGTCTCTTTTCGAAATATCCTTTCGAATGGGGCCAGGTTTTTTGTAAGGCACACTAGAACTTGTGGCCTGATAAACCTCTCCCCGAGACTCGACGAGGGCGGTGTAGTTAGTGAACTGAGGTTCATAACGATTACCCTTGGCTCGTTTATTGTCGGAGGTGGAAGGCTCGTTATACGGCCGTTTTCCACCATTCTTGCCACTGTCGTTGCCTTTGCCATTAGGTTTGGAACCATTGGCGGCTTTGGCGGGTTTGGAAGCCTTCTCATCTTTGTTCGAGGGCTTTCCATCATCAGCAATGGCTTCTTCAAGCTTGATGTAGCGATCAGCTCGGTCCAAAAATTCTTGGGTAGTTCTCACTCCTTCCGTTCGAAGACTTTTCCAGAGAGGAGAATGAAGTTTAACTCCTGAGGTAATGGCCATCATTTTGCCTTCGTCCCCCACCGTTTTCGCTCCAGCTGCCGCTCGCATAAAGCGCTGGATGTAGTCCTTTACTGATTCTCCATCCTGTTGGTGAATTTCAACTAGCTGGTTTGCTTCGGTCGGATGCACACGACCTGCATAGAACTGTCCGTAAAACTCCCTTACGAACATTTCTCAGGAAACTATGCTTGCGGGAGGGAACTTAAAAAACCATTCCTGCACGGCTTCAGAAAATGTTGCAGGAAAGATCCTGCACCGAGCGTCTTCGGACACTTTCTGAATGTCCATCTGAATTTCAAACTTATTGACATGAGACACTGGGTCTCCATACCCGTCGAAGTTTGGAAGTGTAGGCATTTTGAACTTGCTTGGAGTTTCGGCGTTAGCTATCCTTTGCACGAAAGGAGTGCCTTTCCTCCTATCGTGGTCGATATAAGATGTCCTTCCCCGACCAGTTGTTGCACTGCTTGGTTGAGGGCGTCTATCTGGGCCTGTACAGCGGCAGGAATCGCTGTGGCATCTGTTGCTGGGGGGACGTTCTCGCCATGCCGCTCGCGGCGATCGTTGAGTACGTCACGCAAATCTTCGTCTCTTCTCCGCTGCTCGCTTCCCCCGAGCCGGTTGAAGACATTATTTTTCCTAGGTTGCCCCCAGCATCCCGTCTATCGGGTTGGTCATCTTGAGGTACCTGGCTCCTGCCTTTACCTCTTTCTTCGTTCCTTCGGCCGGCGTTTCCCTTGCCTGAGTCGGCCTCATTATACCCATGGCCATCCCTAAACCTTGATTGGCTATGGTGGGACTTGACTGTTCCCCCGATTTCCGTCCCTGGCTGACACGTTTCGAACGTTAGAGGGCGGCCTACGCTGGTCGTGGTGTCCCCGTGCATTATCATGCCGTGGGGGACCCCGGACCGCAGAGCCTAACTCTGAGTCCCTCCTGTTACCAGGGGGGTACTGACCTCTGTTCGATAGGTTTGGCTCATCACCCCTACGGCGTCTAGGACTACGAGGCTGATGCTCGGCCCTATTCTGCCTCTGTTGCGGGGGATTGCCGCGACCAGCTTGGGATGGTGGATGCGCCTCAGGGTCCAGCGGGACATCGTCATGGGCCGCTTGAGGCTGCTCGGGCCTTTGTGGACTCGAAGGCTGGATCGGTGGGCTTGGATTAGGACCCCTCTGGGGTGGCCCATTGACAGGTTGGTCAGGCTGCGAAACAGGTGCGGCCTGATTCCTTGCCAGCTGCAAGGCCACCTCGAGGGCTGCCATGGCTTCGCTCTGGCGGTGGTCCATCTCCGCCTGCCTTTCGCTTAATTCCGCGCGCTGCCGTTTAATTTCCTGCTGCTGCCGCTCCACAACTTCGGCAGCAGTCTCTTGACTGGCTTTCAGACTAGCCAGCTCCTCCTGCAACGCCCCCAGGGTACTCTTCAGCGTTGCATCATCCATTTCTTCCTCCTCAAAGTCCAGATGTCGTTCATCCTCCGCCACGCTTGCAGGGGGAGGAGGAGGTGGATTTGACGGCGCAGCAGCGACCGCCTATCCAGCTTTCCTTCCAGTTTTCGCCATTAGTTTTCTTAGCAATGATAAATCAAGCTCTCAATGAAAGCACCAGAATGTTGACCTAGAATTTTGTCAACTGACACGGAGTCAGAATATGCTTGATATAAATGAATGTGTTGATAACAACGTAATGAAGAAAAGTAATAAGAACACGATATTTTTATAGTGGTTCGGCCCCAGGATCTGGTAATAATCTACGTCCACTTAGACTGTTATTGATATAGGAATCAAATGAGTGATCAAAGAACAAGGGCTCAATGAGTTTCACTAGCCTCTGAAGAACAATACAATATTCCAAGGAGAATTACTCTAATCTCAAATAATTCAAAAGCCAAAAGTCCCTTCCTTGAGCTATCTTTTGCTATTTATAGGCTCAAGGGGGATTACAAAAGATTGTTACAGATGCTCTCCCCTGAATAATTGGATATTCCAGAGATTATGTGAGTTAAATTCGGGATTTACAAAGATCTTCACATTAATGTTACTTTGTATGCGGAACCATCGACCAGGCTGGTCGCAGGTAAGACCGGGCGGCTTACTGCTTCTAGTGCATCCTTTGGTCGATACCCTAGCAGAGCTCTTCTAGGTGTCAGCCACGTGTCTAGGGATCACTTGCCACGTCATCAATGCTAATTTTTTGGATAACAATAATTATTTACGTACTAAAAATAATCAATTTTTTTTGTCACAACAGTACTTAATTTATAAATAAGTACAACTTTAATACTTTCTATTACAAATAATTATCAACTGGTACTCTGTAATTGTAAAATCGGTAAAAAATGGTACCATAGACACAAATAATCCATAATTTTTTAAATACAAATTTGCCCTTCTTAACTTGAATTAACTTTTTTTTTGGTAAATAAATTAAAATAATATCATAATATAAACATAATTAAATTTAACAACAAAATTAATATATATATATATATATATTTATACCAAATTTAACATGATTTTGTGTTCAAATTCTTTCTTTCTCTTCTACCTGAAAATAAACAATTTAAACCCAAATCTGCCATGGATGAACGAAAGATGAAGTGTGGGGAAGAAAGCGAAACGGGAAGAGAGAGGGAAAAGAAAATGATTCTTTTTTTAAAAAAAAGTCTTTTGTTTTTATAATATATATTTTAATTAGTTTTTTTTGTAATTATATATTTTAATTAGTTAAGGCTTTAAAGGGGAAGATAATTAAGGTATTATGAAAAAATTAATTTCTAAATTCATATTATTTTTTTAGTGATTTTGACGATGATTATTCATAGTAAAGGTACTAAAGTTGTAATAAACACACTGACTAATAAATGAGTCTCTACCCAATAGTTTCCGTTAAACCTTTACAAAACGAGAGAGATTTTTTTTTTTAATTGCTAAAATATAAAAAAATTCCTCGAAATTTAACAAAATCACGTGGTTTTTTTCTAAGAAGGAAAAATTATAATTACTCTTCTTAATTTTATAATCTTTTCTACAAAATACGTGATAAGGTCACGTGTGTAAAATTCCCGATGACAAATAAGGTAACTACTAATTTATTTATTTTTAAATATTAATTAATTAAAAAATATATATCAAAAATTGGAAAGTACTAGTAAGTGCAAGGGTTCTCTAGTAGTTTCTAGGATGGGAGTGGCGGTTCTGTTGCTGGGACCTTCCAGACGTATCGGCTTCCTCAACAAAAGCCACACTCTGCTCTCATTTTTCTCATTCATTTCACACAGAAGTTCCAACAAAAACTGAAACATAATCTAAACCGATATATATATATCTATCTTCTTCGACAGCAACTGTAAATATCCGCAACGCAAAAAGTTCATACTCAATTTTTGAGTCGCTTCAAGGTATGAGGCTGCCTCTATCTCTTCTTTCTCTGCTTTTCTTTCTTTGATCTTTATGTTTTCTTTTTCGTTTTCTGGTTTTCTGTATACATCTGAACTGAGAATTCCCTGTTATGAAAACAGGGTATAATCAAAATCTTTTGATTTAGTAATAAGAAGATACATTGTTCTTATAGTTATGTTTTCTTTAATATTATAAGTTGAAACTGGCTCTTGACACTTGATCATTCAACTTCTGTTCGATCCTTTTTTTTAATAGATAACATATCTATTTTTCTTGATTCCAATGATGTTCAAAATTAGAAAATGGGTTTTGATCATTTTTTTTATTCTATCTGTTTTTGACATATCCATGAACATTTGAATTTTTTAATTGGGTATTGCGTAGTCTCGCAAGTTATGGTTGAGAGTTTTCTTATAGCTTACGTTGGCCCTTTTCTTCTTAGGTACTATCTAACAGACAAAGCAAGTATGAATCCAGACAAGTTCACTCACAAGACCAATGAGGTTATAGCTGCAGCTCATGAACTGGCAATGAGTGCGAGCCATGCCCAGTTCACACCACTCCATCTTGCTGTGGCGTTGATCAATGATTTAAGCGGCATTTTTAGCCAAGCTATTGCCAATGCCAGTGGTAATGAAGGTGCTCCAAAGTCTGTGGAGAGAGTCTTTAATCAGGCAATGAAGAAACTCCCATCTCAGAGTCCTCCCCCAGAAGATATACCAGCTAGTACATCTCTTATCAAAGCAATTCGGAGAGCACAGGCGGCTCAGAAATCACGCGGGGACACTCATTTAGCCGTCGATCAGTTGATTCTAGGCCTTTTGGAGGATTCCCAAATCGGAGATTTGTTTAAAGAAGCTGGTGTTGCTACTGCGCGAGTGAAATCCGAGGTTGAAAAGCTTCGCGGGAAAGATGGAAAGAAAGTGGAAAGTGCTTCTGGAGATACTAATTTCCAGGCATTAAAGACTTATGGAAGGGACCTTGTAGAGCAGGCAGGAAAGCTTGATCCTGTCATTGGCCGTGACGAGGAAATCCGGAGAGTTGTTCGGATTCTTTCGAGGAGAACTAAAAACAACCCAGTTCTTATTGGAGAGCCCGGAGTTGGTAAAACTGCCGTGGTTGAAGGATTAGCGCAGAGAATAGTGAGAGGCGATGTCCCAAGTAATCTTGCTGATGTGAGGCTCATAGCATTGGATATGGGAGCTCTGGTCGCTGGGGCTAAGTATAGAGGAGAGTTTGAGGAGAGGCTTAAAGCTGTATTGAAAGAAGTTGAAGAGGCTGAAGGGAAGGTTATTCTCTTCATTGATGAGATACACCTAGTTCTTGGTGCTGGCAGGACAGAAGGGTCCATGGATGCCGCTAATCTCTTTAAACCAATGTTAGCTAGAGGTCAGCTTCGGTGCATTGGGGCAACTACTCTCGAGGAGTACAGAAAGTACGTAGAAAAAGATGCTGCCTTTGAAAGAAGGTTCCAACAGGTTTATGTGGCCGAGCCTAGTGTTCCAGATACAATTAGCATTCTACGAGGTCTGAAAGAAAGATACGAAGGCCATCATGGTGTTAGGATCCAGGACAGGGCTCTTGTTGTTGCAGCTCAGCTATCAAGCCGATATATCACAGGTATGTCCGTAAGTTACAATGGTAAAAAAGTACTTTTGTTTATAATCTCGGTTAGTGGTTGTGATTTTGATTGGGAAGTCCTGTTATTGATTCGTGTTTTTGTTTTAATTGTTTAGGCCGACATCTTCCTGACAAGGCCATTGATCTTGTTGATGAGGCTTGTGCTAATGTCAGAGTCCAGCTTGATAGCCAGCCTGAAGAGATTGATAACCTTGAAAGAAAGAGAATGCAGCTTGAAGTTGAGCTCCATGCACTCGAGAAAGAGAAGGACAAGGCTAGCAAAGCTCGTCTAGTTGAAGTGAGTATTGGGTTTTTGAAGTTCAGTGTAGAAGTTTCAGTCAGATAAATTTGTGTCTGTATTAACAATCATTTATTTTACTTTTAGGTGCGGAAAGAGCTTGACGACTTAAGAGACAAGCTCCAGCCACTGATGATGAAGTACAGAAAGGAGAAAGAAAGGATTGATGAGATTAGACGTCTCAAGCAGAAACGTGAGGAGCTTCTCATTGCTTTACAAGAGGCTGAAAGAAGATATGATTTGGCCAGAGCTGCTGACTTGCGATATGGGGCAATTCAAGAGGTGGAATCTGCCATAGCACAGCTTGAGGGGAGCACTGATGACAACCTAATGCTAACAGAAACTGTTGGACCCGATCAAATTGCCGAGGTTGTGAGCCGTTGGACAGGAATCCCCGTTACAAGGCTCGGCCAAGATGACAAGAACAGGTTGATTGGGCTCGCTGATAGGCTGCACAAGAGAGTAGTGGGACAAAACCAAGCAGTTGCTGCTGTTGCTGAGGCTGTGCTGCGGTCGAGGGCTGGCCTAGGACGTCCTCAACAGCCAACTGGATCGTTCCTCTTCTTGGGTCCAACTGGTGTTGGTAAAACCGAGCTTGCCAAGGCTCTTGCTGAGCAACTTTTTGATGATGAAAACTTACTGGTGAGAATAGACATGTCTGAGTATATGGAGCAGCACTCTGTTTCTCGCTTGATTGGTGCTCCACCTGGGTAAGTTTATCTTCACTTTATCAACATCATGTTTGGTCGGTTTGAAGGACCACTTTTGAACATTTAGGCTTCTAATGCTTCTTAAAATTGCTATAAAAAGTGTATAAATTTGGTCACTAGATGTTAGTGAAAATATCGACATGTAGGCATGGGCTTTAGATGAACCTGTTGCTTCTTACCATGTACCCAATTCTACTTCTAGACCACGTATACCTTGCTTTACCATTTATATATTTCATGATGAAAATGAAGCTGACTTTGATCTTAATGTGTTTTTCAGGTATGTTGGACATGATGAAGGTGGGCAACTCACTGAGGCTGTGAGGAGGAGGCCTTATAGTGTTGTGCTGTTTGATGAAGTGGAGAAAGCACACGTATCTGTGTTCAACACCCTTCTTCAAGTTCTGGACGATGGAAGATTAACCGACGGCCAAGGCCGTACTGTGGACTTTAGGAACACTGTCATTATCATGACCTCGAACCTTGGAGCTGAGCATCTCCTTTCTGGGTTGATGGGCAAATGCTCAATGCAAGTTGCTCGTGACCGAGTCATGCAAGAGGTATATATATCATGCTTCATCTTCAACAATTTTTTTATTAGAAAGGCTCCAATATCTGGACTATACTTTGTTGAGTGTTTGGGAGATTTCTAGGATGTAGAGAAATAAACGATCTTTCATGGTGTAAATACATACCGTTTTTTTTCTTGTTGTACTAACAAATCCACCATTGGTATATGATAGGTGAGGAAGCACTTCCGTCCAGAGCTGCTGAATAGGCTCGACGAAGTTGTAGTGTTTGATCCTCTCTCCCACGAACAGCTGAGGAAGGTTGCGAGGCTACAAATGAAGGATGTAGCAGGCAGACTAGCTGAGAGAGGAATTGCCTTGGGCGTGACTGATGCAGCATTGGACTGTGTCTTGGCAGAGAGTTATGACCCTGTAAGTACATGTCCCACCCAGTGTCCCACTTTTGATTTTAGATGCTACAAACAACTCCTTTGGTTTTCAGTTAAAAAGAGTTTATATCTTATTTAAGTTATACTTTGATTTGAGATTTCCATGGAGAAACTTCGGGGGTATTTAAAAGAGATCATATGTTCGTTTGTAATATACTTGTATATTTTATGGCAATACTTAACTGTACTTGCTTGTTGGCTTACAGGTTTATGGTGCCAGACCAATCAGGAGATGGCTTGAGAAGAAGGTGGTGACAGAGCTATCAAGAATGCTTGTGAGGGAAGAGATTGACGAGAACTCTACTGTGTTTATAGACGCAGGGCTAAGTGGGTCCGAGTTGGCTTACCGAGTTGAGAAGAATGGAGGTCTGGTCAACGCAGCCACTGGTCAAAAGTCGGATGTTCTCATTCAACTACCCAATGGAGTAAAGAATGATGCTGCAGCCCAGGCCGTGAAGAAGATGAAGATAGAGGAAATTATTGATGATGAAGAGATGATTGAGTAAAAAAAGAAAAAAAATTGGTGCTGAAGATTATTAATGTTTATATTTTGAATGGTTTTCAGTGTTTTGAAATTTCTACTTTTAAAAGCTGAAAGGTGAAAGATGGGGAACTCTAGGGTCAGGACTCATTCCCCTTTGTGTATTTGGCTTTCATTTTTATTATTTTGTTGCATTTTTGTTTGGTTGTTATTTGTAATACTAAGAATGAACGAGTATCGAGTTTTTTCACTGAGCTGAAATGAGAAATATCTTTGGTGTTCTGTGAATTATTATTAGCACATCTTTTTCACTCTAAATTTGCTTTCACTTGTAAACTAGTACGTAAGACGAGTCAATACCATTGGCTAATATTATCTCCCGTTCTCAAAACACAAACTAATTAATTCCGTACAATATAAATATATGTATTTATGTATACAAAACATGGGTTGGTATGATAATAAGCAAATTACATGTAAAATTTAATTTATATTAAAATAGTTATACATATTTTATTCTAAAAATCTTATTTGTGGATATAAAGTTTAATTTAATGTCTTATTTTATATATTAAATAAGTAATTTTGTTTAATTATTGGATAAAGAAAAATGTAGTTATATTCAAAGCTATCAACACGCTCCTTATTAATTTTCATATGTTTAAATTTGATTTATTAATAGATTTTTATATTAATAAATATATATTGTCAAATTTAGAAGAAAAAAATAGATATTTATTATGTTCATTGTTGAAAATAAGTTATTTTACATATAATTCGTTCATCTACATTTATACGTTTTTTTACAACATAGATACATAAATAAAGTGTCGAAACATATAATTATACATAAAATAGAAAGTGCACAAAGAACATAATTCTAATAATAGTAATATCACTTCAAAAAATAATAGTAATGATCAATAAATATTTGTTATGGCGTTATAATTAGGAATTTTTTATTTATGAGTTTTTTAAGGTTTTTAAAAAATATAGATATTTAATTTTTGTACTTTTTTTTATGACTTTTTGATCTTAAAATTCATATTTATGAGATTTTTTTTTTATAAATTTTAAAATATAAATAATTATGCCACATTTTTTTTTATCATATTTATGTTTTTTTTTTAATTTCTTTTCCTTTATTTTTTTATTATTTTTTCAGATTTGTTTCTTTTTTTCTTCTATTTTTTTTTTCATTTTTTCTACCAGTTTTTCCCTTCATTTTTTTTATTCTTTCTATTTTTCCATTATTTTATCTTCTCTTCTTTTTTTTAATTTTTATTCATATATCTATTTTTTCGCATTTGTAGTGTTTTATTTATTTTTTTCATAATATTTTTTTGTACTTTTTTTTATGACTTTTTGATATGGAAGTTCGTATTTATGAGATTTTTTTTTTATAAATTTTAAAAAATAAATAATTATGCCACATTTTTTTTATCATATTTATGTTTTTTTTTAATTTCTTTTCTTTCATTTTTTTATTTTGTTCGTTACTTATTTTTTCTTCTATTTTTTAATTTTTTTTTAATTTTTTCTACCAATTTTTTCCTTCATTTTTTTTTTCTTTCTTTCTATTTTTCCATTATTTCATCTTCTTCTTTTTTTTATTTTTATTTTTATTCATATATCTATTTTTTCGCATTTGTATTGTTTTATTTATTTTTTTCATAATATTTTAGTTATCCTTCTTCATTTTTTCCCACCTATTTTTTCTTCATTTTTTCCCACCTATTTTTTCTTCATTTTTGTATTTGTTCTTTTTCTCCTTCTATTTTTTTTTCATACATATGTGCTTTTTTTTTCCTTCTTTTATTCATTTTTTTTCTACCAATTTTTTCCAACATCTTTTTTTTCTTTCCATTTTTCATTATTTTTCTTATTCTTTTCATTTTTATTCACTCATTTATTTTTTTTCCTTCAACATTAATTTTGTTTTGATTTTGTCTCCTTTTTTTTTTAGTTTTCTTTCCACTGTTTTTTTTTCTTTTTTCTTCATTTTCCCTTCCATTTTATCTTCTTTTTTGTACTTAGTCTTTTCTCCTTCTATTTTTTTTCCTTTTTTACACATATATTTTAACATTATATAATTATTTCACTATTTTATTATTTATTATCTTTTATTATTATAATTATTTTTTTTATAGTTTTTTCTACCATATGTAATTTTTTTTTTAAATAAATGTTTTCAGCATTTTATTTTTACGCTAACCCTTTTAAGAACATCAAAATTTGAAAAGAGAAACAATAAAAATATGAAAGTGTGAATGGTAACCATTTACCCTCATGAGAACATTCAAATCTAGAAAAAAATATTTATATGAAAATGTGAATGGGTAACCAGTTATCCTAGTGGGAACATCCAAATCTAGAATATATATATATATATATATATATGACAACTTGAATGGGTTAGTAACCCTGATAGGAACATCCAAATTTAGAAAGAAAAAAAAAAAGGTAAGAAAATGTGAATGGGTAACCAGTTACTGTGATGGGAACATTCAAAATCTGAAGAAAAAACAATCTGATGAAAATGTGAATAGGTAACCAAGTACCCTAGTGGGAACATCCAAATTTGAAAAAACAAATAGATATGAAAGCTTGAATGGGTAATCAGTAGCCTTGATAGGAATATCCAAATTTAGGTAGAAAAAAATAGATATAAAAACATGAATGAGTAACCAGTTACCCTGATGTAAACATTCAATTTTATTTTTAAAAAAAAATTTGATATGAAAATGTGAATGGGTACTTGGTTACCCTGATGGGAATATCCAAATTTGAAAAAAAAAAATTATATATGAAAGCGTGATTATTATTAGTTACTAAATCCAAACAAGAAAAAAAATAGTCATGATTGTTGACGCCGTTTTTCGTCAACTTAAATCGTAGAGCAATTAAACAACGTATATTATGAAGTGAATGAATAATGAAGAAAGACAAGAGGGTTTTTACGTGGTTCAGCAGTTAACTCTGCCTAGTCCACGAGTCTATGTTATTAAGGCTTAAAGATTTCTAGAAATTCTTCAGAGATGAATTACCCATAACTTATTCTCCAGCCAAAAGAAATCGATCCCTTACAAGTGGTCATTCCTCCTCTATTTATAGGGGTGGTTACAGGATTCATTCCCACATATTTTGGGAAGATATTATGTATATCAATTTAAATAATGACATTAAATGTAATATCTCCTATACACATGGAAACGTTCCATAAGAATCGGGAACAGATAACAGACTAAATAATATCCCTTAAATGTTGGGATTATACAACAATAAATATGTTCATACGTAATGGGCTATCCCAAATGACTCATCGGGTCTTCGAGATCAGCGATCGACCTTGTGGCTGTCAAGACTTATGGTACTGCTACGAGCTTGCCACCCTACTTCAGGACATGCTCAGAGTAGATTGACACTATCGAAGCTATCCTACTCGAGCCTGCACTTCCCAAGCTCGGATTGTTTCATTCGAAGACAATCGATCATGGATGTATCCCGACGTCATGTCATTTCGAACTCAGAAAGCATCTCGAGGTTGCACATCTTCGAGGTTGTTGTTTTACTTCAGAGATCTTAATGTTTTTATACATTTCGAGCTCACTCTTGACGAGTCCAGTTTTCAAGGTCATAACCTATGGTCTTGAAATCTGGGTGTAATAGTTTGCCCCCTCAAAAGTATTAGTTCGAATCCTATGAGAGTGAAACTTTTGAACTGCTCCTCTTAGAAAATGTACCATAAAAAACACTCGAGTGTGGACACGCGTCAACCGGGTATTGATCAATCAAAGTACTTGAGTACCTTGGAAACCTGCCCACATCCATCTGCCTGCCACTCTTTATGGTACTATCAACTCATAGGTCCCTAGCCGTTAGATCTGATATGGAATCTGACCAATGGCCCAGATTAATTCGGCCTTTTACACTCCCATGGGTTTATAAATATGTCTCCATTTGTCATCCCAATTTTATTTTCACGTTCAAGCCTTTGCAGAGAGAAAAGAAGAAAATACCAGAGAATATCGCCCAGTTCTCGCATGTTCTCCAAGCCACGAAAACAGAGCAACGTTCGCCTCTTTGACTCTGTGAGATCGTTTTTGCAACCACTTATTCGATCATCAATCTCTCTGTTTTCGTTGACCACATTGTGTAAGTTTTTGTTCATAGCTTCGTATGCATGTATATTTTTCATACATGTTTACATTGCTGCATTGTTAGTTCCCTTAGTTTTGCACGTTAGAATGTTTCAGGACATACTAGTCTTAAGTTTTGGTATCATGGGTTCCAAACCTAGTTCATGCGTAGAAGACCCAGACATGGTTCTTTTACTGAATTTTTTGAATTTTGAATGGCATATCTTGTACACCAAGATATCAGGTATAAAATTAGGATTTTATAAAATGCACGTTTCCCAAAAATTTCACTCTTTGGGTAACCGCCAACTTTTTCCCTGAAATATCGAGATCTTAAAAAATAGATCCACCTTTCTTTCTTTCAGTGGAATACACACTCCGAGAGACTGGCCTCGTCCTTTGGATCGAGTTTTCCTTGTAGCCTCGATCATTCGAGCTTAGGTCATCCTGATTTTTCATTATTTCTTGTTCGCTTGGCCCTCACCCTTTTGCTCTCTTGCTAGATGTCGCAGAACTCGGGAAAGTGGTGGGGGTCAAAGCTCACAATTCCTTATTCACCAGTAACTCCAAGCCCGTAGTCCCCTTTTACTCGGAACCAGCGCTTGATTCAGGAGCACGAACTGAGGTGTGAGCAAGAAGACATCTGAGATCATTTTTGACGTCAGATAGATGAGGTCGAAGAAGGAAAAAGGAAAAAACTAAGGGTTGCCATCCACCTAGATCCGGATTCCGAGCCTAGACCGATTCCCCTCGACCCTACGCTTAGAGTGACAGTTGCCTTTAGGCCAGGTGATCTCAAATTCTTACTGATGGGGGAACCTTCTACCTCACAGCCAACCTCCGTCCCCACCTCGAAGAGGGAATTTTTTGAGGCCGAGCATTATTGGAGCTCGATCTCTTCATTAGGGTAGATCTTTGACATTCTGGCCCTCCACAATATCGGACTGTTGGGCTCTCTGAGGTGTCGAGCTCCAGCCTCCCACGAGCGAAGTTGCCATGCCCCGAGAGATGGGAATCCTGACAGCAAGCTAAGATACGCAGCTTGGAGCCAGGAACATATGAAGGTAGGGGCTGTACTGCCCTTAAAGTCCTTTTTCAAAAACTTTACGGACTTTATTGGGCTCGCCCCTTTCCAGCTCAACACCAACTCATACAGGGTTTTGTCCGCCCTGAGGTCGCTTTACCATGAGCTAAAGTGGGAAGGACCTTCGCCAAAGGAGATCCTGTATCTCTTTTGTTTGAAAAGCAATCCCTCCCGAGCTCGGGGAGGGGATGACTTTTACTACCTCTCGAGTTATCCCAAAGAGAAGAAAATCTTTGAGGATCTTCCTAACCATCCCCCAGAATTCAAGAAGGCTTTCTTTTGGATGGATGGCTTGGCTCCCTCCAGACTCAAGCGAATTCATAAGTCCCTAACTAATTTCTTCTTTTTGTGCTCGAGTTTTGTTTGAGCTTGCGCTTAGTCATAATATGTTCATTTTTCCAGCCAACTACCGTCGTCCCACCCCCACCAAGGAGATGAAAGAGCACAAGGAGGCTTTGCTCCAACTTCCCTACGACAGGAGGTCCCTCTCCTAACTCCTACATGAAGACAAACTCTGAGCCTGTGGCCTCCTGGAGAAGGATTAGTCCACGTTTGACTGGTCCAATACAAAATATACCCAGTGGGAACTTGTGCTTCTCCCAACTGGTAGCCTTCCTCCAAGGCGACATGCTAGGCCGCCATCCCCAGCTCGACGTCCCAGGAGCCCGCAATCGGGGAACGAGGCCAACGATGAAGCCTCGAGCTCGAGCTCGAGTGACAGAGGTACAACCATCCTTAGATCGGATTTGTGGTCTCCCTCACTACTTAAGCATAAGCCCACCAGATTAGTGTTATGTAAGGATGATAGGGACTATTTTTATGTATGGTCTTGGGTAGATGAGAGGGTTCATAGGTTCGATAATTGACTCGGGAAGTATGACACTATGTATAGTCTGAATGAGGTATGGAACAGAATAGTCGTTCAATACGGGACCAACGACTATAGAGACCTTTCGAGGTTGACTTCAACTTATAGGGAAGGCACTCCCCCCGCTTCCTCTGAAGATGGGGGAATCATGTGGTCGCCGAGCACGAGCTCGGGGGAGAGTTCCAGTTAGGTTTCTTTCTACTTGTCTTTTTATTCTTTGCCTGTCTGCATCATGCTAACTTGTTTTGTCTTGGAATATCTCATAATGCGATGTAAATGTGCAGGTGATATGGATTCCGACCTCGACACTGTGCTCGCTAGTGGCGAGGGAGTCCAAAGGAGTAAGCGCCTGAGGGGGTCACGAAAATCAGACCGACCTGCCAAGGTCCTTAAGAGGACCGAGAAGACACCTCCTCCACCAGCTCCAGCTGTTACGAGCCCAGCTGTGGATCTGACTCCTCAGGTCGAAGCATCCTCTTCGGTCGTTCCTCCCATGCCTTCTTCGATCCTGGCCCACTCCACGCTTGGTCGACCTCTGAAAAAGCCCTCGGCCTCCAAAATGCATTTGCTGTCGATTTCTACTCACATTGATGAGTATGTAATCGACAATGCTGCTGGATCCCATGGGGCTACGCTTGGCTCAAACATTTTGTCTCGAGTGGGCCAGAGCTTTGGTGGCTTTGATGCCCCTCATTGGTAGTTCTTGAACAATGCTCGAGACTGCAACACACTTTACGAGAAGAGTATCGAGCTCACTACTACGGTAACTTCCCTCATCTTATTATTAGTTGTACTTGTACTTAGTTCATGTTCTAATTTGATTTCTTTGTGTGTCAGACTTTTGCTGTCTCTGCTCAACTTAATTATAAGTTGAATAATGAGGTCCATTCGAGCAAGTCTTATGCCCAGGAGGCGAAGGATCTCCAACTCAAGCTTAGTGACGAGCTCAAGGCCACAAAGGCGAAGATGGAGGCTGAAGCTGAACAACTAAAGGCCAAGACAGCCGAGCTCGAGAAGGTGAATGCCCGGCTCGAGGAGCTTGAGAAGATTAATGCCAAGCTTGAGGAGGAAAAGGCGGTCACTTTCGAGATTATGGAGGGTGAAAAGGCTCATCTCCTAGCAGAGTCTAAGGAGAAGAAGGATCGGGAGGTTGACCTGGCCATGTATAGGATCTTGGCCAGCAATGCCGATCTCGATACCAGCTTCTTAGGCTCTTTCGAGGCAGAACTAGTGGCTAAGTGGAAAGCTCGGCTCGATGAGGAGGAGGCTGCTCGGGAGGAGGCAGGGAGAGCCAAGGAAGATGCTGAGAAGGCTAAGGAGGATGCTCCTCCCTCCTAAGTCTCCACCTGGGGCTGCGTCCCTTCAAAAAAAAATTTGTAATAGTTTTTTATCTTCTACTTTTTATGCCCCTGGGGCTAAGACAATTTATAGCTCGTGAAAGAGCTATTTTCTTATGATATTTATGATACCGTATTTGACTTTACTTTAATATTTTTTCTTTACATTTCTTAGGTCGAAATATTTCACGCAATTTATATTAAAGTGTCTTTATTTCTGTTTATTCATACAAACACGCAGTGGATTTTTAAGCTCGAGCTTCAATGCATTCATGCATAGTTTGCACGCTATATCCGTATTCGATCTCCTTATTTGTCAAGGTCGAAAGTTACTTTTACCATGCACCCGAAAGTACTTCTATGGCGTGTAACATAGGTGGTTTAGTTATATCTTGCTTTTTTAGTTACTTTTCCTCGTCCTTGGGTAGCTCCCCAAGGTTATGAGGTCGAAACCATCTTTTTTCAGGATATTCCAGCCTTGATCTCGACTTAGCTTGAAGTAGGTTGTGTTCCAACTTACTGTCGATTAGTTTTAGCTGGTTCGTTCCAAACCTATTCAGGTTGTGTTTGGTTTGTAATCCATACACTTATATTCTTGATCTAGTTATATCTAGATCGCGTATTTGGTTACATCCAAACACTTTTATTTTTCCATAATTTGGTTATATCCAAAACATCTTAGCTCGCGTATTTGGTTATATCCAAACATTTTATTTTTAATAATTTGGTTATTTCCAAACTATCTTGGCTCGCGTATTTGGTTATATCCAAACACTTTATTTTTAATAATTTGGTTATTTCCAAACTATCTTAGCTTGCGTATTTCGTTATATCCAAACACTTTATTTTTAATAATTTATGCTATTTCATTTTTTCAAGCTGATGGTATATGTATCACTAATGCCCCCTTAATATCCTATGAGTGTGACCATAGGTTATTAAATTAAGAGAGTTTGCAAAAAATACAGCATAGTGAAATGAAATCGAACTTTATTTGAATAATTTATTAATAGGAACATAGTACAGATAAACAAGTATGGTTACAGGTGACATCATTCCTACACTATTGATAGTAAGGTCATAGATGTTCGCCATTCCATGCTCGTGGTACCAAACTCCCATTCAATCTGGCCAACTTGTAGACACCAGGTCAGATAACTGATTCGATCTGATAAGGTCCTTCCCAATTAGGCCCGAGCACGCCAGCATCTGGATCCCGTGTTGCCAAGAACACTCGCCTAAGCACCAAATCTCCCACACCAAATTTTCTATCTCGAACCCTTTTATTGAAATACCGGGTAGCTCATTGTTGGTATGCAACATTTTTTAGCTGAGCCTCATCCCTTCTTTCTTCAATCAGGTCCAGACTTACTTCGAGCTGGGATTGGTTCGAGGCTTGGTCATAAGCGTGGGCACGAATTGTGGGTATTTCGACCTCGATTGGCAGCATAGCCTCGCATCCATATGTCAGAGAAAAAGGGGTATGTCCTGTTGAATTACGAGCTGTGGTTCGATATGCCCACAAAACTTGGGGCAATTCTTCGGGCCATTTCCCTTTAGCTTCTTCCAACTTTTTCTTCAAAGAACTCTTCAGGGTTTTGTTTACAGCCTCAACCTGGCCATTCGCTTGGGGATGGGCCACGGAGGAAAATTTTTTTACTATCCCATTTTTCTTGCAAAAGTTGGTAAACAGGTCGCTATCGAATTGAGTACCGTTATCGGAAACTATCTTCCTCGGCATCCCATATCGGCAGATGATATTTTTTACCACGAAGTCCAAGACTTTTTTCGAGGTGATTGTCGCCAGAGGCTCGGCCTCGGTCCACTTCATAAAGTAATCTATCGCGACTACTGCGTATTTGACTCCTCCTTTGCCAGTTGGCAGCGAGCCTATGAGGTCGATTCCCCAGACTGCAAATGGCCATGGGGAGGTCATCATAGTTAGCTCGGAAGGTGGAGCTTGAGGGATTGTGGCGAATTGTTGACACTTGTCGCATTTCTTGACGTAATCAAACGAATCTGCTTTGATGGTAGGCCAGAAATATCCTTGGCGTATGATTTTCTTGGATAGGCTATGCCCCCCAATGTGGTCTCCACAGAATCCTTCATGAATTTCTTCCATGATCTTTTTAGCCTCGGGTGGAATCACACATCGGAGCAATGGCATAGAGTATCCTCTTCTATATAGCCTTCCATCCACAACGGTGTACCTGGGGATCTGATACATCAATTTTTGAGTCTTGGTCCGTTCTTCTGGGAGAATGCCGGTCTCAAGGTACCTAATTATCGGGGTCATCCAGGTCGGCTCGGAGTTTATCATGCATACATCTTCCTATTCAGGCTCGGTTATACTAGGTGTCGATAGATGTTCGATTGGCACGACATTCAGTTCATCGACCTCAGTGGACGTGGCGAGCCTGGCTAAGGCGTCTGCATTGGAATTTTGCTCTCGGGGAACCTGTTCTATCGTTTAAAATTTGAATTGCTCGAGGGCTGCCTTCACTTTTTCTAAATATGCAGCCATTCTCGTCCCATGAACCTGGTATTCCCCTAAGATTTTGTTGACCACCAACTAGGAGTCACTGTAGCAATGTACCGCCTTAGCCTTGAGTTCCTTGGCTATTCGAAGTCCTGCTAGTATAGCTTCGTATTCCGCCTTGTTGTTTGACGCTTCGAAGTCAAATCTCAAAGCGGAGTGGAATCGACTTCCTGCTGGGGTGATCAGTATTATTCCTGCCCCGACCCATTTTCGTTGGAAGACCCATCAACATAAAGTTTCCACAGTTCGCGGATTGGGGTTATAACTTCATCGTTGGTCAATCCAGTGCATTCCACTATGAAGTCTGCCAGGGCCTGTCCTCTTATGGTTGTCCTCGGATGATAGGTGATCTCGAATTGTCTGAGTTCAATGGCCCATTTTAGTAATCGGCCCGAGGCTTCTGGCTTGGACAAGACTTGTCTTAGTGGTTGATTGGTCAGCACATGAATGGGATGTGCCTGGAAATAGGGTCGGAGCTTTCGAGATGAGTGAATTAGACTGAGAGCTAGCTTATCCATTAAGGGGTATCTCGATTCTGTTCCCAATAACCTTTTGCTGACATAGTATACAGGCTTCTGCACCTTCTGTTCTTCTCGGACGAGCATGACGCTAATGGCATGCTCGGTCATAGCAAGATATAGGTACAAAGTTTCCCCCGTGATGGGTTTCGACAAGATGGGAGGCTCCGCGAGGTGCTTCTTGAGCTCCTGAAAAGCTAACTCACATTCTTCTGTCCACTCGAATTTTTCGCCTCCCTTCAAAAGGTTGAAAAATGGAAGACAATGGTCTGTAGATTTCGAGATAAATCTACTTAGTGCTGCCATCCGCCCAGTCAAACTTTGGACATTCTTATGCTTTTGAGGTGTTGGCATATCAATTAAAGCCTAGATCTTGTTCGGATTAGCTTCTATTCCCCAGGCGTTTACAATGAAGCCTAGGAACTTTCTTGATGATACTCCAAAAGAGCACTTCTGGGGGTTAAGCTTCATGTCATACCTTCGTAAGATGTCAAAGCACACTTCAAGGTCGTCCACATGGTTACTGTTATGTTTAGATTTAACCAACATATTATCAACATAAACTTCCATGTTATTACCTATCTGCTCAGAGAACATCATGTTTACGAGCCATTGGTAAGTGGCTCCAGCATTCTTTAGTTCGAACGACATGACATTGTAGCAATACAGTCCTTTGTCTGTCACAAAACTCATATGCTCTTGGTCTGGGGCATGAATGGCGATCTGGTTATATCCAGAATAAGCGTCCATGAATGACACAAGTCCATGCCCAATTGTGGCATCTACGAGCTGGTCGATTCGAGGTAGGGGGAAGCAGTCCTTCGGGCAGGCCTTATTGAGGTATGAGTAATCGATACAGGTCCGCCATGTCCCATTAGGTTTCAAGACTAGCATCGGGTTGGCGACCCAATCGGGGTAGAAGGCATCTCGAATGAATCAGTTTGCCTTCAACCTGTCGACCTCTTCCTTTAGGGCCTTCTTCCTGTCGCCATCCAGGAGTCTTCGCTTTTCCTGCTTCGGGGGAAAGCTTTTGTCAATATTTAGAGCCTGGCTTACCACATTCGGATTTATCCCTACCATATCCGAATGTGACCATGCAAAAACATCCTAGTTCTTTTTCAAAAAGCAAATTAATTGCTATTTTGTTTCTTCTGGAAGGTTTTTCCCTACCTTCACTGTCTTCAGGGGGTCTACTTCTTCGAGCCTAACCTCTTTGAGCTCTTCTAATGGTTCGAGGTCAGTTCTTTCCTCTATTCTCGGATCAATTTCTTCGTCTATCTCGAAGACTGTTCCGTCCTTATTCTGAATTATGACAAGTGTCTGTGCGCTTGTTTGTTTCTTTCCTCTAATGGAAATGCTATAGCATTCCCTTCCTGCGAGCTGGTCTCCTTTCAGTGTCCCGATGCCACTAGAAGCCAGGAACTTGATGGCCAAATGCCTTACAGACGAAACTGCCCCCAGCCCTACTAGGGAGGGTCTCCCGAGCAGTACGTTGTAGGCCGATGGTAGATCTACTACAACAAATTCCATCATCTTGGTTGCCGAGACTGGGCAGTCTCCCAAGGTTACAGGGAGTTCAATAGATCCCATACAGGCAATCCCTTCTCCTGAAAAGCCGTACAATGTCGTTGCACAGGCCTTTAGGTCACGAAGCGTGAGTCCCATCTTTTCTAAGGTGGCCTTATAGAGGATATTCACTGAGCTCCTGTTATCAACCAGGACTCGATGAACCCTCTTATTCGCGAGCTAAAGGGTGATGACCAGCGGGTCGTTGTGAGGAAACTGCACATGAGACGCGTTGTCCTCAGTAAAAGTTATAGGTTGAGATTCAACCCTCTGGTGTTTCGGAGCCCTGGGTTCGGGTTCGTAAGGGGACCCGTCACCAATTTTCAGCTCATTCACGTATCTTTTTTGGGCGTTCCTGCCCGATCCTGCGAAATGAGGTCCCCCTGAGATGGTTACAACATCTTCTCCATCAATCGGAGGGGGTCTCTCGTCTTCCCTTGCTCGGGAGTTATTGTTTTGGGCAGGCGGTGGTGCAGCTGCCCTCTGACTGGTAGAAGCCTGATTGGGATTTTGGTTTCTTACATATTGCCTGAAATATCCTCTCAAGATCAGGCCTTCGATCTCGTCTTTTAGTTGCCTGCATTCGTCGATTGTATGTCCGATATCTCTATGGAATCTGCAGTATTTACTAGAATCTATCTTTGCTTTCTGGTTCCTCATGGGGTCTGGACGCCTGAAAGGGATCTGGTTCTCATTAGCCTGGTAGATATTCTCCTGAGACTCATTCAGCTCGGTATACACTTTGTACACGGAGAAATATCTTTCCCCTTTCTTCTTCTTTCCCACTTTCGCCTCGGGATTGTTCCCTTCATTCTTCTTTCTTTTATATGGGTTATCCATAGGGGGTTTTGAGGTCGTAGGGTCTATCGAGGTCGAGGCAGAGTTTACGTTTGTTGTTGTAGTTACGAGCTGAGAGGCCATATTCTATGATGACCTCGCCTCTTCTACATTAACAAACCTCTGAGCTCATCGATTGAACTCGGTTAAGGACCTCACGATTTTCCTCTGCATATCTTCCCAAAAATGGCTTCCAGGCATTACCCCAGTTCGGACAGCCATCAGATGACCGCTGTCATCTACGTCACGAGCTCGGGTGACTTCCAAATTGAACCTTGTAAGGTAACTTTTCAATGTTTCAATCGGCTGCTGTCGGACATTGGTTAAGGCAGATGCCTCGGGCCTTATTCCAATCATGGCCCTAAATTGCTTCTTAAAACCTCTGGATAATTGATCCCAAGAAGCAATTGAATGCCTTTTATATTTTTCAAACCAGTTTTTGCTGGTCCAGTGAGCAAGGCTGGAAACAGCATGCATCTGAGCTCGTAGCCCACGTTACTCGCTCTCATAATAGTATTGAATGTACTCAAGTGACTGGATGGATTGGAACTCCCATCAAATGGTGGGACATGAGGAATTCAGAATCCTTGAGGTGTTGGAGATATGGGGGGCGAAGGGTTTGAATACCTCGCCGAACTCTTCATCCCGATCCCGACCTCGTTCATTTTGTAAGAGCCTGAACGCTCTTTCTAGTTGTTCAATCCTTTCTTGGACTGGATCCACGGGGGTTCTGACTTGAAGCTGGTTATCATTGATTGCAATTCCAGCTTCGTGCCTTAGCATAGGATTCTTGCGTCCATTGAGGTGATCCCTCAAGTCTGGGTTCGAGGGGTTATCATTGCCACGATTCTGGTTCAAGTGTTCCCGTAAATCTGGGTGATCCCTTCGATTCCTAGTATTTATGCGTCCCTGGTCATACATACTGACCGATCTAGTATCTCCTGAGCCTTCACTGACATGGCTCCTCACGCGGTTGTTTCGAGATGGGTTCCTTTCTGGTTGTCTCGTCTCGATAGTGTGAGACCGAGACATTTGGCTTCTCATGGGTTGGGTACCTTTATGCTCCCTAGCGGTCTCCCCATTCCCATGTTTTCGCCCTGCTCGCCTTTCCCTATCACCCTGAGTCAGTTGCGTGTTTCTCCGAGTTGATGATGATACCTTATCTGTAATGGTGGGTGCCTTATGGGTGATGGTGGCTGCCATCCTTTACGGGGCCTAGAAGGTCCCGAGTTTTCCTGTGCTGGTTCAGGAACGTTCTGCGTGTTACCAGGATTTTGGGTCTGAGCCTCCATTGGGGCTCGGTTATTCCCAATCTCTATCGGTACCTCAGCAGTTGTGTTGGCAGGAGCTCTAGCCCGAGTATTTCTCCGGGGCCTTGAGGGATTAGGCTGTTTTGGAGGTGGCGGAGGTTGCTCCGTTCTTCGTGTGGCAGCGTTTTTGCGAGGTCGCCCACGAGGCCTGCGTGGTGGAACATGAACATCTCGCGGAGGTGGAGCTTGGGCCTCAGGCGGAGACGAGGGCTGAGCCGCCTGTACCTTAGCAGCCAATCTGGCCAGCTCCTCGTTACGTTTCTTGGCCCACTCCTCGAGAGTCAGAGGACCCACTCCTCTCATCTGGGTCTGAATTCATCATTGGCTGCTTCCCAGGGCGCAGGGGGTAGTCAACTTCCTCTTAGATTTCCTCCTTAGGAATATTGGGATCATTCGCGACCATAGTTGATTCAGGGAGGCTTCTTCGACTGAATAGACTTACGTACGTACTGCTTAATGCTCTTAATAAAAGCACCAAACTGTTGACGCCGTTTTTCGTTAACTTAAATCGTAGAGCAATTAAACAACGTATACTATGAAGCGAATGAATAATGAAGAAAGACAAGAGGGTTTTTACGTGGTTCAGCAGTTAACTCTGCTTAGTCCACGAGTCTATGTTATTAAGGCTTAAAGATTTCTGAAAATTCTTCAGAGATGAATTACCCAGAACTTATTCTCCAGCCAAAAGATACCGTTCCCTTACAAGTGGTCATTCCTCCTCTATTTATAGGGGAGGTTACAGGATTCATTCCCACATATTTCGGGAAGATATTATGTATATCAATCTAAATAATGATATTAAATGTAATATCTCCTATATACATGGAAACATCCCATAAGAATCGGGAACGGATAACAGACTGAATAATATCCCTTAAATGTTGGGATTATACAACAATAAATATGTTAATACATAATGGGCTATCCCAGATGACTCATCGGGTCTTCGAGATCAGCGATCGACCCTGTGGCTGTCAAGACTTATGGTACTACTACGAGCTTGCCACCCTACTTCAGGACATGCTCAGAGTAGATTGACACTATCGAAGCTATCCTACTCGAGCCTGGACTTCCCAAGCTCGGACTGTTTCATTCGAAGACAATCGATAATGGATGTATCCCGACGTCATGTCATTTCGAACTCAGAAAGCATCCCGAGGTTGCACATCTTCTAGGTCGTTGTTTTACTTCAGAGATCTTAATGTTTTTATACATTTCGAGCTCACACTTGACGAGTCCAGTTTTCGAGGTCATAAATTCCGGTCTCGAAATCTGGGTGTAACAATGATCTTTAAAAAAATTGATTTGATTTTTTTTTATGTGTAGTAAAAAAATAAGCACAATAATAAAAAATGATAATAAATAATAAAATATTTAGAGTTAAAGGGGAGATGACTTAATAAGAAACTTTATTAAAAAATTTTGATAAAGAGGGAGGAGAAATAAGACGTCAACGAAAAGAGAAGTTGAAGAGATAAAAACTAAATATAGTAAAGTGAAAATGTATTTGTGATTTTAAATTGTAAAATTAAATTATGAAAAATAAATATTAAAATAATAAAGCAGAATAAGTTCCTTTTTAAAAATACTAAGTCAATATTGCATAATAAAACTAATATAAAAATAATCAAATAAAAACACTTAAATTACTAAAATAATCTTCTACGACATAAACTATTTTTTTATACAAAAATATGGGAAGCTAAATCCATAAAATTGATTTTTTTTTTAAATCCCATAAAATAAGTTTTTTTTTTTAAAAAGTCATATTTTTGTAAACTTGTTAAAAAAACCCATAAAAGATGTAATTTCCTTGTTATAATAAGTCTATTTTTTTATAAATCCACACTCATTCTTTTTCTTTATAAAACAATACGTATAATATTTTTCTACACTGTGATCTATTTATTATATTTAAATTCTAAAATTAAATTTTATCACTTATAATTGCCACACCCCAAATAATATAACTATTAATTAGTATTTATGTAAAAAAAAAACATAAACATGATTACATAATAGTAGAGTATAGCTCTAGAACTTCTACCTCGATCACCTAACAAGACACTTTTTTAGGGGGATTATACCATTTTGGATCTTACTAGTTTGGACTCTATATTTTTAAAAATTCTATTTTGGATTCTGTATTTTTGTAAAAATATAAATTTAGACCCTGCATTTTGTAAAATGTTAAAATTAGATCCCTAAAATCAATTTTGGCTAAAATAATTTTAATACCACCAAAATACCAAGCACATTAATGAATAATTTAATTAAGTAAAAATAAAAAATAATTTAATTCTCAAAATAAAACAAAATAAATATTTGTAATTATTCAAAATAAAAAAATTAATTAAAACATTCATTTAATTTTATAAAAAATATATAAAAAATAAATATGAAATATATGGAGCATAATTATAAATAAATGTATTTTTTAATTTATAGAATATGGCATATATAGCTCTAGAACTTCTACCTATATGACCTAACAAGACACTTTTTCAGGGGGATTATACCATTTTGGGTTTTTAAAAATTTTATTTTGGATTATGTGTTTTGTAAAATTATTAATTTGGACCTTGTATTTTGTAAAATATTAAAATTAGGTCCCTAAAACTGATTAAGGCCAAAATAAATTTTAATATGACCAAAATACCAAGCACATTAATAAAAAATTAATTAATTAAAAATAAAAACAATTTAATACTCAAAATAAAAAATATTTGTAATTATTAAAAATATATTTTTACAATAAAAAATTAATTAAAGCATACATTTAAATTAATAAAAATTATATAAAAAATAAATATGAAATATATGGAGTATAATTATAAATAAATGTATTATTTTAATTTAAAAAATATGGCATATATATAATTTTATGGTAAATATAGCTCCTGTTGACGCCGTTTTTCGTCAACAGATAAAAGAAGAGAGCACGTAAACAATTTAAAACAATGGCCAAAAATAAACAAACGAATCAAACCCGGTTTTTTACGTGGTTCAGCAGTTAAATCTGCCTAGTCCACGAGTCTCTGTTATTAATCTCAAGATTATCTCTGAACAATTCTTTAGCATGAATTCTCCAGAGTTTTCTCTCAAGGATTAGAATTTCGGTCCCTTACAATGGTGCATGACTTCTCTATTTATAGAGAAGGATGCAGAATACTATCCCACATATTTTGGGTAGTTACTCTTTTGTGAATAAAAATAAATGGCTTTAAATGCCAATAATCAGATATATAAGGGAACGTCCCCCATAGATCAGGAAACGCATAACTGACTAAATAATATCCCACGATTCTTGGGGATTTATATCAATAAATGAGGATTACATCTCATGCTTACAATACTTGTAGATATTCAAGGTGGTCATAGCGTATCTCCAAGGCTTCAGCATCTCAGGTTTCACGTCATTGTGCGAGCCACTGACATCTCCCGAGCTAACATTGCTTTCGTGATAGTACATCGAGCTCAATATCCCTGCTCCGAAGTTGTTCCCGAAGATGAGGGGCTCTCAGAGCTATCTTTCGAGATCGAGATCATTTCGAGGTCACTACATTCGAGGTCATGTATCATACTTTGCAGGCTCGGTTTACAATCGTAGAGCATACCCTAACCCTCACGAGACCATTTAATGCGAACTCAGCTTTCGAGGTCATATTTACTATGGCTCGAAATCTGGGTATAACATTTTTCCCCCTCAAAAGTATTTGTTCGAGTCCTAAGAGAAGGAAACTTTTGAACTACTCTTTCTGGGAACCATACCGTCACACTCTTAAAAACGGACACGTGCCAGATGGGTATTGCTCACTTTAGGTACTTGAGTACCTTGGGAACACGCCCACGATCGTTCGTCTGACAGCTTTTCGGCGCCATCTTATCACCGATTCCCCTCCATTCGATCTGTTGAGGATTTTAACCAACGCTCCTGATTGATTTCGTTTTCCCACCTATATATATAAGATCTCCTCTTCGTCTTCTTCTTTACGTTTGTTCATTGTAAACCAGAAAGAAAAGAAAAAACAAGAAAGCCAGAAACTTTCTTAAGAAACTTCCATCCCGTGCATGTTTTCTCGACCCAAAAAACAAAGGAACCCTGGTCTGTTCGAGTCAGTGAGTTCTTTCTTGCAACCTCTTCTCCACTCGACGATTTCGCTGCACTCACCATCACTGTGTAAGTACGCCATTTTTATTGTTCTTTTTATACTGTGCTTGCTGTGTACGTTAGTATGTGTTCTTAGCATGATGCGATAGGAGGTTTTGAACCGATAGGTTTTATGTTTTCTGGATTTTCTTTCTGGATGTTCGCCTCTGGTTTATGCCCAGTTTTGTCCTTTGACCGACGTTTCAACTTTCTGGGTTTTGAAAATTTTAGGCTATGTTTCTTGTACACCAAGTTTTCGGGTAAAAACCCTTGTTCTTGACAATTACACGAAACCCAAAAACGCTTTTCCTGGCTAACCGCCATTCTCCTTTCCCTTGAATTTCGGGATTTTCGAAAAAGAAATCATCCACGCTCCTTTTCCTTTCCCGTGGACTACGCGCTCTGACTCTTTAGTGAGGGTCTTAATATTTAGTTTCTTGTCATTAGATCTTCGAGCTCATCCATCGAGCTCGTGATTCTTGCATGCATGGCCCTCACCATTTTTTCTTTCTCGTTAGATGTCACAGAATTCAGAAAAACGGTGGGGGTCATTACGAGCAATTCCTTACGAGCCCAAATCTCCGAGCCCGGAATCGATCTTTGCCCGGAACCAGCGTCGGATTAAAGAGTACGAGATAGCACGCGAGCAAGAAGACATTCGAGCCCACTTTCGCCGCCAGATTGACGAGGTCATCGAAAAGAAGAGAAGGGTCCTTCGGGAAGCCATCTATCCGGAGCCTAACCCCGGACCTAGGCCAGTTCCCCTCGACCCCGCGTTAAAAGTCACGGTAGCATACCACCCGGGGGAACTTCAGTTTTCCTTAATGGCGGAGCCTTCGTCTTCGCAGCCTAGGAGGGAGATGTTTGAAGCCGAGTTCTACCAGAGCTCGGTTACCACCTCCGACCAGATAACTGACATCCTGGCCCTTCATGGCCTTAGCTCGTTGGACACACTGAACTGTCGAGCTCCGACAAGGCATGAACGGAGCTGCTTCGCTCCTGGGGGCCGCGATTCCATTGTGAAATACGCGGCCTAGAGCCAGGAACACATAAGGGCAGGAGCTTTGCTGCCCCTGAAGTCCTTTTTCAGGGACTTCATCGATTTTGTTGGGTTGGCTCCATTCCAACTCAACACCAACTCATACAGGGTGCTGTCTGCCCTGAGGTCCTTATTCCACGAGCTGGGGTGGATAGGACCTTCACCCCAAGAGATTTTATATCTCTTTTGTTTGAAGAGTAATCCCTCCCGAGCTCGGGGAGGAGATGGTTTCTACTATCTTTCGAGCTACCCCAAAGAGACAAAAGTCTTTGAAGACCTTCCGAACCATCCCCCTGACTTCAAGAAGGCTTTTTTCTGGACAGACGGTCTGTTCCCGTCTCGACATCGTTCGTTTAGGCGAATTCGTAAGTATTCTCGTTACTTTCTATTTTTGAGCTCGAATCTTTAGCCCTTGAATCCATGTTTAGTTGAAGTGTATCTCGCCTTTCAGCTAACTTTCAGCGTCCCACCCCTGACGAGACAATGAAGGAGCACAGAGAGAGCCTGCTCCGACTCCCTTATGGTAGGAGGTCTCTCTCATTTCTGCTACATGAGGACAAGCTACGAGCTTGTGGGTTGTTGGGACAGGGCCAGTCAACCTCTGACTGGTCCAGTAAAAAATATGAACGCTGGGAGGAAGTGCCTCTGCCCACAGGCATCCTTCCTCCGAGGAGGGAAAGGAAAGCATCCCTCCCAATTCGCTCGAGAAGTCCGCGGTCGGGGAACGAGGCCAATGATGAAGCCTCGAGTTCAGACTCCGATGGAGGTAAAACCCTTCCTACTTCGCGAATGTGGTCCCCCACTTTATTAAAACACAGGCCCAATAGACTAGTCTCGTGCCCACAGGATAGATACCACTTCTACATATGGAGTTGGGTAGATGACTGTGTCCATAGGTTTGATAGTGGGCTCGGGAAATACGACACTATGTATACCACGGACGAGATGTGGAATGGGATAGCTGTGCAGTATGGGACCAATGATTATAGGGACCTTTCGAGGTTATCACCAACTTATAGGGAAGGCCCTCCCCCCGCCTCTCCTGAAGACGGGGGAATTTCATGGTCCCCAAGCTCAAGCTCGGGGAAAAGTTCCAGTTAGGTTTTTTTCTTCCACCACTCTATATATAGTGTTGAAGTAACTTGTATCTCTTTTACTGACTCACTGTGATGACTTGTGCAGGCGATATGGACTCCGACCTCGACGCCCTTATCGACAATGCGGGTGCCAAGAGGAGCAAACGCCCCAGGTCAGGGGGACTGAAAACCAGCCAGCCTGGGAAAGGCTCCAAGAAATCTAGGAAAACGTCTCCTCCTCCCCCGCCGGCTTCGAGCTCTGCTGCTGCGTCGACTGGCCAGACTAACGCCCCCACGACGATACCACCCTCGCAGGCCGTCGTCTCTGTGGTGGCGCCGGCCTCGCAGACCGGTATCGCTGCCGTGGCCGAATCCCAACCTCCTGCGGCGGGTCAAATGTCTTCTACTCAGCTCGCCAAAAGACCTTCTGCTACCCGAGCTCAGAAGCTAAGCATCTCCACCCATATGGATTCATATGTGGTGGATAATGCTGCCAGTCCTCATGGATCTACGCTGATCTCGGATGTAATGTCCCGGATCGGCCAGAGCTACGGCAATTTCGAGGCTCCTCAGTGGCAGTGTCTAACTGGCACTCGAGACCGCACTGTCCTGTACGAGAAGAGTATCGAGCACACTGCCGCGGTAAGTATCCTATATTCCCTTTGCTTACATTCATACTGTCTCGAGGCTAATGATGGTTTCTTCCTTTTTTCAGGCTCTTGCTTTCACTGCCCAGCTCAATTACGAGCTGAACAACGAGGTCCATTCGAGCAAGACCCTCGCCCAAGAGGAGAGGGACCTCCACCTTAGAGCGAATGATGACCTGAAGGCGGCGAACATTAAGCTCGAGGCAGTGGTTAAGGAGCGTGAGGAAATGGCCAAGGAGCTCGGAAAGCTGAAAAACGAACTCGAGGAGCAAAAGAAAGATAACATCCAGCTCCGGGAGACCAATAAGAAGCTCGAGGAAGACAAGGCCGTCACCCTCGACCTTATGGAGGATATCAAAACCCGCCTTACTGCCGAGTTCAAAGAAAAGAAGGAAACGGCGGTCGATTCAGCCATGTACCGGATGTGGGCCTATAACGAAGAACTGGACACCAGTTTTTTGGGTCCCCTCGAGGCGTCCTTCCTCGAACGATGGAATGCTCGGCTCAAGAAGGAAGAGGTTGAACGGCTCGAGAAAGAGAAGGCTGAGCAACTCGAGAAGGATAAGGATGCTCCGGGTACCGTTTCGGAGGGAGCTCAGAAGGATAGTCATGCTATTCGTCCTGAGGGGTTCGGTGCCGCTGAGAAGGCCAAGGAGACTCCTCTTCATTGAGTCTGACCTCGGGAAGATCAGTCATTGGGGCTGCGTCCTCTTATGTAATTATTGTGAATTACGCCCATGGGGCTGATACAATTTCTTTAACTAATTTAATTTTTTACATGCTTTACATTTCTTGGCTCGAAATATTTTGCACATTCTTATAATTGATGAACTCGTTTATGTTTATTTATGCATACAAACATAGTTTGGATTTTAGGCTCGAAATTCGATGCATTCATGCATAGTTTATTCGGATTATCCGTTTCCGACCTCGTTATTTATCAAGGTCGGATATTACTCCAACCATGAACTCGAAAGTACTTACATGGTATGTAATATGAATGATTTGGTTATATCTTTTTTTTTTTTTTTGTTACTTTTCCTCATCCTCAGTATTTTAGCTCCGAGGTTAAGAGTTCGAAACTATATTTCTAAGATATTCCAGCCTCGACTTTGACTTATCTCGCAATAGGTTTAGGCTCCCATTTGTCATCGATCGATAATTTGGCTGGTTTGTTCCAAACCTGTTGTGTCTACACATCTGGTTAACTCCAGATATCTAGGTTTTGATGGTTCGGTTATATCCGAACTATCTAAGCTCACGCATTTGGTCATGTCCAAATACTTTGTGTTTGATAATTCGGTTATGTCCGAACTATCTAATATCGCGTACTTGGTTATATCCAAATACTTTGTGTTTGATAATTCGGTTATGTCCGAACTATCTAATATCGCGTACTTGGTTATATCCAAATACTTTATGTATATTTTTTATATATATATTTTTTTAAGCTGGTGGTATGTATACCAATGATGCCCCCTTAATATCCTATGAGTGTGATCATAGGTTATTAAATTAAGAGAGATTGCAAAAATAAAAATAAATTACATGCGAAACAAAGTAGACCCTTTATTTGAAATTCAAAAACAAACTAAATACAGAAAATCATGGTTATAGGCGACACTTTCTACACTATTGATAATATGGTCTAAGGTGTTCGCCATTCCATGCTCGAGGTATCAGGCTCCCATCTAATCTCGCAAGTTTGTATACGCCCGGTCGGATGATTGACTCTATCTAGTATGGTCCTTCCCAGTTTGGCCCGAGCACCCCAGCTGCTGGATCTCGGGTTGCTAAGAATACTCGTCTCAAAATCAGGTCTCCCACTCCGAACTTTCGGTCTCGAACCCTCTTATTGAAATATCTCGTGGTCCGTTGCTGGTAAGCAGCATTTTTCAGCTGAGCCTCTTCCCTTTTTTCTTCGATCAAGTCTAGGGTTTCTTCGAGCTGAGTATGATTGGAACTTTGGTCGTAAATCTGAGTTCGAATCATTGGAATTTCGACCTCAATGGGCTACATTGCCTCGCAGCCGTATGCTAGAGAAAACGGGGTATGCCCAGTTGATGTCCGAGCTGTAGTTCTATATCCCCAAAGAACTTGGGGTAATTCCTCAGGCCATCGTCCCTTTGCTTCTTCCAACTTTTTCTTCAAGGAACTCTTGAGAGTTTTATTAACGGCTTCGACCTGACCGTTCGCCTGAGGGTGAGCCACTGACGAAAAGCTCTTTATTATACCGTTCTTGTTACAAAAGTTGGTAAATAAGTCGCAATCAAACTGGGTTCCGTTGTCAGACACAATCTTTCTTGGCACTCCATATCGGCATACGATGTTCTTTACCACGAAATCTAGGATCTTCTTCGAAGTTATGGTCGCCAATGGTTCAGCCTCCGTCCATTTTGTGAAGTAATCAACTGCGACCACAGCATATTTTACTCCTCCTTTGCCAGTTGGGAGTGAGCCTATGAGGTCGATGCCCCATACCGCAAAAGGCCATGGGGATGTCAACATGGTTAGTTCAGAAGGTGGAGCTCGGGGTATCGTGGCGAATCTCTGGCACTTGTCGCACTTTTTCACGAACTCGAAAGAATCCGTTTTAATGGTTGGCCAGAAATATCCTTGGCGTATAATCTTCTTGGACAGGCTATGCCCCCCGGTATGGTCTCCGCAGAACCCTTCATGAATTTCTTCAATAATCTTCTTTGCCTCGGGAGGAGTTACACATCTGAGCAATGGCATGGAATACCCCCTTCTGTATAGCCTTCCGTCCAGGGTGGTGTAACGGGGAAGTTGATACATTAGTTTCCGAGCCTGATTTCGATCTTTTGGAAGAATTCCATTTTCGAGGTACTCAACTATCGGGCTCATCCAGGTCGGCTCTGTCTCGACCATACACACATCTTCCTCGTCAGGCTCAGTAATGCTGGGCGCTGACAGGTGCTCTACGGGTACGACATTTAGCTCCTCATTTTCGCCGGAGGTGGCGAGGCGAGCTAAGGCATCTGCGTTTGAGTTTTGTTCTCGGGGAACCTGTTCGATTGCATAAAACTCAAAAAACTCCAATGCGGATTTTGCCTTCTCCAGATAAGCTGCCATTTTTGTGCCACGAGCCTGGTACTCTCCCAAGATTTGATTAACTACGAGATGGGAGTCGCTGTAGCAATGTATAGCTTTGGCCTTGAGCTCCTTTGCTATTCGTAGTCCCGCAAGTAAAGCTTCATACTCAGCTTCATTATTAGATGCTTTAAAGCCGAACTTTAAAGTAGAGTGAAATCTGCTCCCTGTAGGAGTGATCAGAATAACTCCTGCCCCCGCTCCATTTTCATTTGACGACCCGTCGACGTAAAGTTTCCACAGCTCGTGGGCCATGGTTGTTACCTCGTCGTCGGCTGTACCGGTGCACTCCACTATAAAATCTGCCAACGCTTGTGCCTTAATGGTTGTTCTCGGATGGTAGGTGTTATCCAGATTTCCGGATAGCGTTTAGATTGATGACCTCGGGGAAGCAGAATTATCGATGTCTTTCACGGAGGGTGACCAGAGCTCGCGGATGGACAGAAAGGCTTCGCCTCTCCTGTCTAGTATCCGGATTACTCTTCCAAACAAGCACAACACGGAAACTCGTCAACTCTCCCGGACTCCCGAAGGATACCCCTCGGGGAGGCCCCTTCCAGGAGAGGCTCTTCGAGTGGTCTCCGCGGAAACAGTTCCGTGCCCCGCACAGAACAAAACCGAACGGTCGAGTCCGGGAGAAGGCATATTTGGAATGATATCCGTCTGACACAGGATCCCGCCTGACACGCCCGTCAGGTCAAAGCCGCACACATCCCAGCACGCCTAAGGGTACCTTTTCGCCTACTGTTCCGCTGACAACTTGGAAAAGACGGCTGACTTTGTGTGTTCCCCATACTTTCACGTAAATATACCCACATAGAGTCTGGTAGCCATGCTACTACAGTAATTGTATCCCCTATTTATGGCTGGTGTAATTAAGACTCATGTACGTAGAGAAAAACCCTAATCCGAAACCCTAGCTATAAAGACTCCTTCCTTTTACAAGAAGGAAAAAGGAGAGATCAGATAGCAAAAACTCTACCAAAATCTCTCTAGCTTCATCTTCTTCAAGAGAACCCGAGAGAAACATTGTGAGTGTGTGAAGTTCTTATGCACCAGCCATCTTACTGTAATCTTTTCCAAGTATAATAACATCGACTCGTGGACTAGGGCTTGTTAACGCCTGAACCACGTAAAAACACTGTTTGTTTAGTTACATTTCAGTATTTCTACAGTTCTTATCTTTTTATTATTCTGTTAGTTATTCGTTTCCGAAAAACTCGGTAAACATTTTGGTGCTTTCATTGAGAGCTGTAGGAAGTTGTTAGTCAGCTCTTTTTCTGTGTACGTTTTTTGTATTCACTTCGTACTAAAGAGATGGTGACTACGCGAAAATCTGCTGTTGACAAAAATGCTACGGTCAACCCCGATACCGTGATGGAAGATGTGGTGCAGAGCGAACCCTTAGACTACCGAGGTGAAGACCCGACATCCCGCCAGGATCAGGTCAGTACCGAAGATACAACATACTTAGAAGACGAAGAAGAGTATGTCCAAGACGGTTATTACAAGGACGGCTGCTACTATGAGAAGGACCCAGAACTGGTCCAAGTAGCCGAAGAACTGGTGGCCACTAAGGCCAAGCTTGCTGAGCAGGAGCGCGTCTCCGAAAGAATGCAACGCATGATGGAACGCCTCCAAAGTAAGTTCGGAGATCTAGGCGACTCGGACGAGGATACCTCTGTTCGAGGTGGTGCTGATGCCCCCATGCCGGATCCAGCCGCTGCTGGACCATCCAAAGCCGCCCCTAACAAGGGCAAAGAAAAAGTTGGAGAGCCTGTGCGCGCTGACGCCCCTGCACCTCCTAAAGGCGTGAATCACCAGGCCGACTGCCCCCCCCGCGCGCAGAAGGTCTCTGGCGCTCCTAAGCCCAGACGCCCTTCAGCCCCAAGGGGGCACTCTGTGCCTAAAGGGCCCGGTGCTAAGGCACCCAGGCCTAGGGGAAGGAACAACCGCCCCAGTGATTCCGTCAATCAGGACGGTCGGGCTGCGAACTCGCACTCCGAAGATAGCTGGTCCACGGTGGACCTAAGAAGAAGGTTGGAGGCCAAGTATGAGAAGGCCAAAGGGGAAAAAGCCCGGCCTCGCGGAGATGACCTCCGAAATCATATTAATGACAAGCTCCGGGGACGTGACCTCCCGGAAAGTGATACGAAGAGGCTCGAGGAACAGATTGCTGCCTTGACCAAGCTGGTCCGGAAGCAAAGTGGGGCCCTGTCAGATTCTGAGGAGGAAGACCCGGAACCATGTATTAGGAGGATCGCGGAAACGTCCCTCCCGGATAACTTCAAAATGCCTCACATAGAATTATATGATGGGAGGACAGACCCGCGTACCCACCTAGCTAAATACAATAAAATGATGCAAGTGGCGCGCGTCAGTGAGGACGCCAAATGCATGTGCTTCTCACTCACCCTTACCAAGTCTGCGGAGGACTGGTGGAAAAGATTAGCTCCCGGATCAATCCACAGTTGGAAGGAGCTACAGTCCGCGTTTAGGAGGCAGTTTATTGCTGCCCGCGACCACGACATGGAGGTTGGTTCCTTAACCAACATCAAACAGCAACCCACTGAGAACCTCAAAGCTTTCATTCAGAGAATGATGGAAGCTGCTGCAAAAACCAAGGTCAGCGATGACATGAAGCTGATCGCCCTTCAATCGGGCCTTACTGTCGGCTCCCTGCTATGGGGGGAAATGCAAAGGAGACGGGCAGAAACCCTGTCCGAATTCATGTCAAAAGCTCAGGGAATCATCAACCTTGAGGATGCCTACCAGCAAGCCTTTGGAGTTCCCCCGGCTCCAACCCCTTCCGTGACTGCGCCGAGCTTTGCTTCGCAAGCTCCCGCACCAGTCCTCACGCTTCCAGGAGCCCGATTCACTCCGAGTGTGTATGGGCCTTCCGCGTCTGCTCAGACGCCGGGTCAAACCCATTTCTCTGGGTATGGAGCGGTACAAACCGGATGTAGTATCGCTCCTAGCATGCCGCAGCCGCAAGCGGAAGCCCCGGAACAAAGTTTGAGCCAATCGCGGAGCAAACGAAGCGGAAAAAACTCCAACCGGGGAGACCATTCAAAGAAACCCTGAAAGGATTATGAGCCCAAGTTCACGGAATATACCAGTTTGATAGACTCGCGAGAGAATGTCTATCGGGCGACCTGTAATATGGTCAACTACAGGAAGCCCCCGAAAGTGTCTCACGGAGGAAGGCGTCCGCGAGACTCCAATAAGAGGTGTGAGTTCCACGGAGACGTGGGGCACACCACGAATGAGTGCCTTCAGCTGAAGGATGAGATCGAGTCCCTGGCAAGAGCGGGACACCTCGGTCAGTGGGTGAGAATACCCATAATCTATCCCGGACAGGGGGTAGTTCACGGAGCTGCATATTCACCGGGACAGAGGGGGGCCGCTAGCGCTCCTGGAGCCGGTCACCCCCAAGCTCCCGGGTCTCAGTTCCCAGCACTTCCTCCTCCACCTGCTCCGGCGCCCATTGCCTTGTTGGCTCCAGGGCCAGGCAACCCATATCCGCCCGGCCTTGCTCCGCCACCCGTTGACGGACACGTCGCCACCATTTCCGGAGGACCACACCTTGCCGGAAGCACCCGCAATTCCCAGAAGAGGTACTTGAGGGAGTTAGAGCACGCCGAGGAGATGTGCGCCTTGGTCCAATCACCTGCTCAACGTCCCCGAATGATGGATCTTCCCATCACCTTCACGGAGGACGATGCTCGACATGTGCACTTCCCCCACAACGATCCCCTCGTGGTGGAAGCCCAGATTGCCAATAAGAAGGTCTCACGGGTCTTGATCGATAACGGAAGCTCCGTGAACATCCTCTTCAAAGCGGCCTTCCACGCGATCGGATTGACCGAGACGGACCTGGCCCCATGCCCCATCCAGCTTCAAGGTTTCAATGGGGACGCACTCATGCCATTAGGCAAAATTCAACTTCCGGTCACCCTCAGAGGAGAAAGCGACGCTTGTGCCTTCAAGCATAGCACATTCGTGGTGGTCGACTGCCCCACGGCGTATAATGCCATCTTAGGCCGACCGGTCCTGATCGATTGTGGGGCCATAACCTCGATACGTCACTTATGCTTGAAGTTTCCCTGCGACGATGGGCGTATTGGCACCCTCCGAGGAGACCAGAGAAGTGCACGGAGCTGTTATAACGTCTCCGTCCGAGCCGTCTACACGGTCCGAGAGACGTTTGCTGCCATTCCTTTGGCGGAAGTATTGCCAGAAACTAGGGATGCTCAGGAGGCATACTTTGACGAACTCGACCCAAGAGTGGGAATCGAGAAAGCAATAGAGCCGATGGAGGAAGTCGAAGAGGTGATCCTCAATCCGGGAGAACCCACCAAGGTCATTCAGGTGGGGAAAAACCTGCCGTCGGCCGTTCGAGATAAGATCGTGGCCACTGTGAAGGATAATCAGGATATCCTGGCATGGTGCCACGCTGATATGACGGGGATTAATCCCAATGTTGCGTGCCACGCACTCAACATAGACCCAGCTGCAACTCCAATTCGCCAAAAGAGGAGGCCGCTGGACCCAGTGAGAGCCGAAGCCGTCAAAGCTGAAGTGGACAAATTGATGTCCATAGGCTTTCTCCAGGAGTCGCACTATCCCGTGTGGTTGGCCAACCCAGTTCTGGTCCCGAAACCCGATGGGTCCTGGAGAATGTGCATTGACTTCACGGACCTAAACAGGGCCTGCCCGAAAGATTGTTTCCCTCTCCCGCGAATCGATCAGATGGTGGACGCTACTTCCGGGTACGAACTCTTATCCTTCATGGATGCGTACTCCGGATACAACCAGATCAAGATGCATGTCGCGGACCAGGAACACACCAGCTTCCTCACGGATAAGGGTGTCTACTGTTACGTGGTCATGCCTTTCGGTTTGAAGAATGCTGGGGCGACTTACCAGCGTCTGGTAAACAGAATGTTCAAGGACCAACTGGGGAGGAACATGGAGGTGTACGTGGACGACATGTTGGTAAAGTCCAAGACCTCCGGGGACCACAGTAACGACCTTGAGGAAGCTTTCGCCGTGATCCGAAAGTACGGGATGAAACTAAATCCAAAGAAATGTACTTTCGGGGTCTCGTCTGGGAAGTTCCTCGGTTTTATTGTCAGCTCCCGCGGCGTGGAAGCCAACCCTGAAAAAATAAAGGCGTTCATAGATATGCCTTCCCCCCGGAAGCATAAGGATGTCCAGAGCGTTACCGGAAGGATAGCTGCTCTCAGTCGCTTCGTATCCAAGGCCACCGACAAGTGTATCCCCTTCTTCAATGTTCTGCGAGGGAACAAGAAGTTCGAGTGGACCCCCGAATGCGAAGCGGCCTTCCAACACCTCAAAGAACATTTAACCCGAGCCCCCATTCTGTCCAAGCCGGTCGAAGGAGAGGCGTTGTTCTTATACCTAGCTGTGACTGAGCACGCAGTAAGTGCCGCTCTCGTCCGGGAAGATGGCCGTATCCAGCTCCCTGTGTATTACGTAAGCAAGAGGTTATTGGACGCCGAGTCCAGATATTCGATGATCGAGAAACTCTCCCTCTGCTTGCTGATCGCTTCACGGAAGCTGAGGCCATATTTCCAGGCGCACACCATCAAAGTACTCACCAACCACCCTCTCCGACAAGTCCTGCAGAAGCCCGAGTCTTCTGGCAGATTGCTTAAGTGGGCCATGGAACTAAGCCAGTTCGACGTCCACTACCAACCGCGTGTTTCCATAAAAGGTCAAGCTCTCGCGGACTTTATTGTGGAGTGCTCGGGAATGAATGACCTCCCAGAAGATCCTGTCCCGGAACTTCCCACCTGGAAGGTCTACGTAGACGGAGCCTCAAATGAAAAAGGAGCTGGAGCGGGGGTTATCCTAATATCTCCCCAAGGGCATCAGCTCCAGAGCGCCATCCGTTTCGCATTCCCAGCATCCAACAACGAGGCAGAACACGAAGCCATGTTAGCTGGGTTACGACTGGCCAGAGAAGTCGGAGCCCAAAAAATCGAAGTGTACAGCGACTCCCTACTTGTGGTAAACCAAATATCCGGGGAATACCAGACGAAAGGCGAAAGGATGGCTGCCTACGTGTCTCTCTCCCGCGACCTACTGCAGCATTTCAAAGGCTACAAAATCCGCCAGGTCCCCCGGGACCAGAACTCACTTGCGGACACGCTGGCCAAGCTTGCAACGGACCCGGAGATTGAACAGTATGGCTTAGTCCCCATCGGGCACTTAGAAGCCCCCAGTACTGAGACGCGAAGGATAAACGCCATCATCGACCATTCCCACTCCTGGATAGGACCCATCCTCAGATTTCTCACCACCGGAGAACTCCCCACCGATAAAGCTGACGCAAGGAAGCTCCAGTATCAAGCTCCCCGATACGTGGTTATGGATGGAAAGCTTTACCGCAGGGGGTTGTCCATACCCTTCCTTAGGTGTGTTGCCGGAACCGAAGTCAGCACCATCATCCATGAGATTCACGGAGGCTTCTGTGGCGATCATACCTCCGGGCTGAGCCTCTCCAAAAAAATCCTTCGACAAGGAACATTCTGGCCCACCATGAAGAAGGATTGTGTGGATTATGTCAGGAAGTGTGAGCAGTGCCAGAGGTACGCCAAGGTTCCGCGAGCGCCGCCTACGGAAATTACCCTAATGACCAGCCCCTGGCCGTTCGCCGTTTGGGGCATTGACCTAGTAGGTTCCCTCCCCACTGGAAAGGGTGGAGTGAAGTACGCCATAGTCGCGGTAGACTACTTCACCAAATGGGCTGAAGCTGAACCTATGAACACGGTCACATCTAAAAAAGCACTGGATTTTGTCATCAGGAATATAGTGTGTCGTTTTGGGCTTCCACGGAAAATTGTGTCCGACAACGGAAAGCAGTTTGACAGTGAACACTTCACGAACTTCTGTGCTTCGCATGGAATTATCAAAAGCTTTTCCGCAGTCGCCAGACCCCAAGCTAATGGACAAGTGGAAGCTGTAAACAAAATATTAAAGACCACGTTGAAGAAAAAACTCCAAGCCTGCAAGGCTCACTGGCCGGAAGAACTTCCGCGAGTACTTTGGGCTTATCGCACAACAGAGAGAACTTCGACGGGGCACACGCCTTATTCCATGACCTTCGGTTGCGAGGCCGTCATCCCAGTAGAAGCTATGATCCCCTCTCACAGGCAAGACACCTACGATCCTACCCGGAACCATGCCCTCCTCCAGGAGTCCTTAGACATGATCGAAGAGCTCCGGGAGCAGTCGCAGGTCCAACTAAAAATGTACCAAGGCAAGATAGCCCGACACTTTAACACGAGAGTCCAGAGCCGTGCATTCGAAGTTGGGGACCTTGTCCTACGGAGAGTATTTCCTGCTACGCAGGATCCGGGAGTAGGAGTCCTCGGACCCAACTGGGAAGGCCCCTACGAAGTCCAAGAAAAAGTGGGCCATGGGACGTATCACTTAAAGAGACTCGACGGATCTAAAGTCCCGCGCGCCTGGAACGCGGAGCACCTCCGCCGTTACTACCAGTAAGCCCCGGACCATCCAGTCGGAAGTCCTTGGTGAAAATAACAAAAGTGAAAAATGTGGAAATAATCCTCCCTGTTGTAAAACTAGCGCCTAGCAGGCTATTTTAATGAAACACGGAGGGATTCACTCCGCTTTTACTGCACTTTTTATCCCTATGTTCAAAGCTGCGTTTTAACAAGCGACCACGCGGTCCGGAGACGTCCGGACCCCACGCTCACTTGGGGGGTATACATGGCTAAGGCTTAGCCATACGCCCCTTGAACAAAACGTACACAGAACACCACTTATGTGCTAGCATTGTGTTTGAAATTTTTAAATTGTTTGAAATGTTTAAATTGTTGAGCTTAGGTTTATTTGTTGCCATGAACATGCTTGCATTACGTGTCATATGTGCTTATGTGAAAATTGCCATGGAAATGCCTGCCATTATGTATCATAAGTATTATCTCCTGTGTAGCCCAGCGATGGACGGGACTGGGGGTTGAGGCACGTTCATAGAGCTACGCCAAAACACCCCCAACTCCCTGACAAGTCCTTTGCAGAATTCTCCGCGAGCGCTGTAGAGCTTTGCTTCGCAAAGCTCCAGCTCCGGATCCCACAAGGCGAAAGATGGAAAGATCCGCGAGCGCTGTAGAGCTTTGCTTCGCAAGCTCCAGCTCCGGATCCCGCAAGGCGAAAGATGGCAAGATCCGCGAGCGCTGTAGAGCTTTGCTTCGCAAGCTCCAGCTCCGGGTCCCGCAAGGCGAAAGTTGGCAAGATCCGCGAGCGCTGTAGAGCGTTGCTTCGCAAGCTCCAGCTCCGGGTCCAGCGAGGCGAAAGATGGCAAGATCCGCGACCGTTGTAAGCCTTGCTTCGCAGGCTCCAACTCCGGATCTCACAAAATAATGCATGGCAAGCTCCATGGCCATTGCAAGTTTCAGCTCCAGAAGCAGACATGCTTGATCCCCCCACTCACAGCCGGCTTTGCTTCGCAAAGCCCCTGCTCCAGGATCACACCTGGTGGGCGTGGCGATTTCCCCAACAGCAATAAGCCTTGCCTCGCAGGGCTCCATGCCAGGTCCCTGAAGTCAGCCACAATGAGGTTCGCAACAACAGTTAGTTTTGCTTCGCAAAGATCTAACCTTAAGTCTAGCGACGCTCACCAAAAGAACTCCCGTTCCAAACAATGGAACGACTCACCTTAGCAATCCCAGCGAACAGTATAACTACAAGTCCCGGGATTGGCTATTTGCCTCAGGAAAGATAAAGTACGGTGAAAGGAGCCTGGCCGTTGGAACCAGAAAACCTTCGTAACCTAGAAACTACGTGGGGAAAGACATCATCCGTTAAAGCTTCAACTGGGAAGTGCATAAGTTTTGGCCGTTGGAACCAAAACCCCATACGCCCCTACAACAGTTTCTACCGTATAAATGTCTACCCTAAGCGCAAAGATAAATAAAGAACTCGGCAGAAAAAGAAAGGAGAATGCTATGATTATGGCAAAATTGTCCGCAATGAAAAACTCAAAATGAAAAACAATTAAAGATAAAACCCCTTCAAGCATTGGGGGTAACTACAGCGTCCACGACCGCAGCTTCGGGGGCATCTGTTTCAGCTGAGGCTGGCGGAGTCGGCTCATTGGAAGGAGGAATTTGGTCATGAGAAGGTTCAGAGGTCCCCGCCTCTCCGGGATCTCCCGCCTCAGGAGCTTCAGCACGATCGTCAATGTTATAAGTTTGGACGTACGCCTCTGGGCCCTGATCCCACACGAGTAGCTTCTCCCTCATGGCTTCGGCATCATCTCCCAGATAGCCTAACACCTCCGGGTTCACTTTCCAGAGTTGATGCATGAGGACCACATGCGATATATTAATAGTCCTGTTCAGTATCACCTCAGCATCCTCCTTCTCCTTCAACCGCTCCGCCTCGGAGGTTGCCAGCTGTGCTTCCGCGGCAGTTAGTTGGGCCCTCAATTTTTCCATTTCGGCCTTGGAGGCATCCCGCTCCCCCTTAAGAGAATCAATCGCCTTGCGCTGCTCCCTATTTTGGTTCAGCACGGATTGCTTCTCGGTCACATGCCCCCTGGCAGTGAATTGCAAAGCCCCGATCTCTTTATCCTTCTCGGCGAGCCCCAACTGAAGCATAGACACGAGATCCCTGCTCCTCTTATGGAGTTGCTCCTCGTCGTGCAGCTTACTCTGAAGAGTGGAATATTCCTCTTGCCGCTTAAGGAGGAGATCGTTCTTTGATTGCAAGCGGGCTTCCAGGGTATCTTTCTCCACCTTGGCTTGGGACAGCTCTTCCCGGAGCTTGGAGTTTTCGGTCTTAATCCCATCCGACCGCTGTCTAAACTCATTCTCTGCCTTGGCCCGGTACTCTTGATATTTGGCAAGATATTTCTTCTCCGCCTCTTCTTCAGCCGTGCGCCGGGCCTGATCAATCTTCTCCGAAGCCCCCAAGGCCTGTTGGGTCAGTTTCTGTTTCTCCGCTTCCAAGGCCTGGCGAGCCAGTTGGCTCTCCTCCAGCTGAACCAGAGCTGCACCAACCTCCCGGAACGAGCGTTCCGCGATCATAGAGGCCTGCAAGGAAAGACAACAGAATGAGCTAAAGCAGGACCAAAAGACAGATGGTCCCAAAAAAAAAAAATAACAACTGACGGCTTACCCCGGACAGTTGCTGCTTCACAGCGTGTGTCAGCAACAGCGGATCCTTGCTGCTGCTGATGGCCCATTTCTCAGAATTGAGCTCGCATAAGCTCAGGGCCATGTCCTCCATCATCTCAGCTCCGAACGGCGCCAATGCACGTCCGAGCCTAGGCACCAGCCTCTTCTCCAAGGCTGGACCATCCAGAACCGCTCCGGCCGGGTGAGGAGATCTCACCCCCTCGGCCAGCTCAGCCCTCTTCACGGCAGACAAGTTATCTGCCCTTCCCTGAGTAACGGCCTTCTCCGCCTCTAGCCGCCTCTTCAAAAAACTATCGGCCCGTCTTACACCCTCCAGGAGGGCAGCGGGAAAACTGGTCGGCTTCCGCGGAAAGTGGAACTTCAGGCCAGGCAGGGGAAGATTGGTTGTCTGAGAAGACGGAGACCCCGGAAGGGTGGAACCCCTTTGGGCTGGAGGAGGAGGCAGCCGGGGTATTAAGGCCCCGGTCTGTTGCTTTTGCTGCTGCGGTAGCAGAAGTAATTGCCCTTGTTGCTGCTGCTGGTTTGGATGTTGCTGTTGCTGCTGCTGCGACGTTGGTGATTGTCTCTCTTGTTCCTGTTGCTGCTGTTGTTTTAGTTGTGATTGCTGTCGTTGCTGTTGTTGTTGCCTTCGACCGGGAGAAGAGTGTCTAAGGCGTTTGTTCTTAGCACCCTCAGCATCTTCTCCGGGACGCTTGCTCACCCCAGTTGTCCTCACGGGGAACACAAGCCCTTCCCCGTCGCTACTGCTACTCGAGACCATCATAGTCTCGGAAGGCCCTTCAGCAGGGGACTTCTCTACCCTCGGAGACGCTTGCGCCTCGCCACTTGTCTTCTTGGGGGAGGCAGCCTTACCTCCCCTACCAGCCTTGGTCTTTCGTCCTTTCCCCGTGGGCGGGTCTTGGCTGGTGGCAGCCTTCTTAATAAGCAAAGTAACCCTCCCCAACATCTTGGCTTCGGGATACTCTGCAAGAAACGTACAAAGCAAGGTTAACGAACCAACAAGAAATGAGAAAGAAGATAAGCGGAAGACAAGACAATCAGCAACATAAAAGTACAAGCAAGCCCGCCAGCAGGGAACAAGAAACAAGAAAAAGAAAAGTTTGAAAGGGACGACCATGCACGAGAAACGTGGATGGCCTTCCCCGAGCAAAACAAAACATCGCTTCCTGCTCCAGGAAGCTCCCGTACTCCTTGAAGTCCGGGAAGAACATGCTGAGAGAGGAAGGGTCAACCATGATGACACCTTCTGGCAGACTACCATCACTCAGACACCAGAGGAGCTCATCTACCCTATCACAGTACCTGTCGAAAGGTATCCTACGCGGATCTAGCCTAAGGAAACGAGGATCAAACCCCATCTGAGAGGTTTGGGAAACTTCAGACAGGCTGGGGGTGTGGATCAATCGAAAACTAGTCTTACCTCTCCCGGAGGAACTAGCCCCCGGAGCCCCTTCGTTAGGGTAAGCCGCGGCGTGGCGAGCCTCGATCTCCTCTCCCTCCGGCTGGGGGTCGGGGAACCTCTCCGCCCAACTAGGAGATAGAGTATTTTCGTCCCGAGCGGCTTGGGTGATCACCTTAGACAGCTCCAGGGCAATCTGCTCCCGGATGTCAGCCGACACCTGAGTCTGCCCCCTACCACTTACTGGCTCGATATTTTGGAAGGAGGCGAGTAACCCATACTCCCTCAACGATTCGGAGGTCACAAGTCCCTCCACTCTCAACTCTTCCTCAGAAAGCCCTTCGTAGAACTTGGACCTCCTTATCATCTCCGCGCAGCGAGGTGTCCGCGGAACGACTTCTGCAAAAATCAAATACAAGCGTTAGAGATCCTCCCAAAAGGCAAATCAAACACAAAGAAACAAAGTTGAAAAGGAAAAGAGGAAACACTTACCAGGGATTTTGAAATCCAAAGATAGAGCTGGCACCCTCTTCAGCGGGAAGCCAGTCGTCAGGAACCAGTATTCCCGGAGGTCTGGAACCCTCGCGGTATGACAAGTGGGGCACATCACATCCGGGTGCCTTTCTAGCCTGTAAAACCCCACCTTGTCTGAGTGACCCCTCATAGGCTGAGACTTCAACCCATAAAAGTACAGCACCTCCTCCGGGGTAGGAGCTTCCAGTCTCCGGGACTTGCAAAAGATGAACCACCCCGCTAAGAGCTTGTAGCTGGGAGGAATTAACTGGAAGGGGGCAATCCCCGCCTTCACACAGAAATTGGCGAAGTAACTCCTTAGGGGCAAGTGCGCTCCGCACACTATGTGTGCCCAACTCCAGGCACCAAAGCCCTCGTGGCTCTGGCTAGCTGACTCGCCCAGCACCGACAGACGGTGCCACATCAGACCTGGGATGTTCTTCAGGCCTGCCTCAGAGGAATACAGCTCCAGCATGCCATAATTCCTGAAAAGGTTCGGTTTTTGGTCCATCTCCCAGATGGAACTATTGGAGGTTGGTGGGCTAGCCGCGACCGCTTTCGCCTTTCCTTTCCCCTTTCCACCAGCGATAGGAGAGCCCTTCTCTTGGGCAGATTCAGCCTCCCCCGCAGCAAGGAGTTGTTCCTTCGAGATGTTCGTCACTGGACAAAAGAAAAGAAAGAAGAAAACACTCTAAGCAGTCAGCACCCTTGTCATACCCTAGTGGTATCAAAGGCGTCGGGGAGACCCTCCCCGAAATCTGCTTGGAGAGGCTCCCACCGAGCTTGCCGAGGGATTGGCACCATGCCACCCGAAGGACAGCAAGGAACCAGACTCAGACCCCGAGCCTAAGCCCACCAAAAGAAGTGTTTTTCCAGAGAAAGACACCCTAAAGGCATTCATGCTTATGCCCTAAAACAGCAAAACAAGGGACGACTTTCCAAACGCAAATCGCCAAAACACGCAGAAAAGGCTACTTATCGACTCACAATCAATCACATGCCTACCAAAGCCCTATTCACACATGCACATAAGCAATAATGGCAGAAACCTCTACTCTAACAACTACCAACAACCTAAGGTTTGGGAGGAAAGAGCAAAGTAGAAATACTTACTGATATTCGGGTAGGTGGAGGTTGAAGGAGTAACTGGATCACTGCACAGCACGATCGCGAGAAGTAAAAGCTGCAAAGATGAACGGCGATTCAAACCAGGAACTTCGGGGAATAAACCCACTGCCAAATCAAAAAGAAAAGTTTCCAGATACTTACCAAAAGAAATGGCAAGTTCGGAGGAACGTAAGCTGGGAAGCCTGAGAGTTCGAAGGTTTGGAAATCTGAAAATCCTAAAAATGGAGAATCTGAAAGCGTAAAGAGGAAGAAAGGTCCTTTCCCTCGTTTTTATAGCAGGGAAGAAGCCGTTTCGAATTCCTCGAGTGGACGGTCCCGATCTTCCCATTCCATGTGCGTCAGATCCAACGGCTGGAGAGGAAGCGACGATCCTATTTATGACTCCTCGGATGGGAATAAAGTATTTATTTCCCATCATTACACCACCTCGGGCCCTGAGTACCATTAAAAACCGTCAAATAGTCAGATGACTGACGCACGCATCCTCAACCAGTCGCCTCACGCACACGTCTTGGTCGCAGAACCATTCCCAGAATGACACGTGATCCTTGCCGCACTTGAGTACTTGATCTCAAACAGAAGAAATTCCTTTTTCTCTTTCATACTAATACTCAGGCGGGAAAAAGGAACCCTTCCGGGAACACAGAAGGTGCCCCCTCGCCTAGTCTAAGAAACCGATTGTACAAGCTCCCGGATCTCTCAAAGCTCCGCGACCTTGGGGGGTAAATGTTATCCAGATTTCCGGATAGCGTTTAGATTGATGACCTCGGGGAAGCAGAATTATCGATGTCTTTCACGGAGGGTGACCAGAGCTCGCGGATGGACAGAAAGGCTTCGCCTCTCCTGTCTAGTATCCGGATTACTCTTCCAAACAAGCACAACATGGAAACTCGTCAACTCTCCCGGACTCCCGAAGGATACCCCTCGGGGAGGCCCCTTCCAGGAGAGGCTCTTCGAGTGGTCTCCGCGGAAACAGTTCCGTGCCCCGCACAGAACAAAACCGAACGGTCGAGTCCGGGAGAAGGCATATTTGGAATGATATCCGTCTGACACAGGATCCCGCCTGACACGCCCGTCAGGTCAAAGCCGCACACATCCCAGCACGCCTAAGGGTACCTTTTCGCCTACTGTTCCGCTGACAACTTGGAAAAGACGGCTGACTTTGTGTGTTCCCCATACTTTCACGTAAATATACCCACATAGAGTCTGGTAGCCATGCTACTACAGTAATTGTATCCCCTATTTATGGCTGGTGTAATTAAGACTCATGTACGTAGAGAAAAACCCTAATCCGAAACCCTAGCTATAAAGACTCCTTCCTTTTACAAGAAGGAAAAAGGAGAGATCAGATAGCAAAAACTCTACCAAAATCTCTCTAGCTTCATCTTCTTCAAGAGAACCCGAGAGAAACATTGTGAGTGTGTGAAGTTCTTATGCACCAGCCATCTTACTGTAATCTTTTCCAAGTATAATAACATCGACTCGTGGACTAGGGCTTGTTAACGCCTGAACCACGTAAAAACACTGTTTGTTTAGTTACATTTCAGTATTTCTACAGTTCTTATCTTTTTATTATTCTGTTAGTTATTCGTTTCCGAAAAACTCGGTAAACAGTAGGTGATCTCGAATTGTCCGAGCTCAACAGCCCACTTAAGGAGTCGACCAGATGCCTCTGGTTTGGACAAGACTTGCCTTAGTGGTTGATCTGTTAGTACATGGATAGGATGTGCCTGAAAGTAAGGGCGGAGCTTTCGAGATGAGTGGATCAGACTGAGGGCGAGCTTTTCCATCAGTGGATACCTTGACTCTGCCCCCAGTAATCTTTTACTGATGTAGTAGACGGGTTTCTGTATTCTCTCTTCCTCTCGGACGAGCACCGCGCTTATCGCGTGTTCGGTTGTTGAGAGGTATAAGAACAGTACTTCTCCCGTCTCAGGGTTCGATAGGATGGGTGGTTCGGCTAAGTGCCTTTTGAGCTCTTGAAAGGCTAGCTCGCACTCATCTGTCCATTCGAACTTTTTACTTCCTTTCAATAAGTTGAAGAATGGGAGACCGCGGTCCGTTGACTTCGAAATGAACCTGCCCAGAGCTGCCATCCTGCCAGTCAAGCTTTGAACATCTTTATGCTTCCGAGGTGAAGGCATATTGATCAGGGCCTTTATTTTATCGGGATTAGCCTTGATTCCACGAGAGTTGACAATGAAACCCAGAAATTTCCCTGAAGACACCCCAAAAGTGCACTTCTGAGGATTCAACTTCATGTTGTACTTTCTGAGCACGCCAAAGCACTCTTCGAGGTCATCAACATGGTTTTTGTTAAGTTGAGACTTTACAAGCATGTCATCAACATAAACTTCCATGTTGTTCCCAATTTGCTCTGAGAACATCATGTTTACGAGCCGCTGGTACGTGGCTCCGACATTCTTGAGTCCGAATGGCATGACATTGTAGTAGTAGAGCCCCTTGTCTGTGATGAAGCTCGTATGCTCTTAGTCGGGGGCATGCATGGGAATCTAGTTATACCCAGAATAAGCATCCATGAACGACATCAGACCATGCCCCGCCGTGGCGTCTACGAGCTGGTCAATTCTCGGCAGGGGAAAACAGTATTTCGGGCAGGCCTTGTTGAGGTCTGAGTAGTCAATGCACGTTCTCCACGTCCCATTGGGTTTCGGGACTAACACTGGATTGGCCACCCAGTCCGGGTAAAAAGCGTCCCTTATGAAATTATTTGCTTTCAGCCTGTCTACCTCCTCCTTTAGTGCTTTCTTTCTGTCTTCATCCAGCTGCCTTCGCTTTTGCTGCTTCGGGGGAAAGCTTTTGTCTATATTCAATGCGTGGCTCGCTACATTAGGGCTTATTCCCACCATGTCAGAGTGTGACCACGCGAAGACATCCTGGTTTTTCTTCAGAAAGCAAATTAATTGCTATTTTGATTAGTCTTGGAGGTGTTTCCCGACCTTCACTTTCTTTGAGGGATCAGCTTCCTCGAGCTGAACCTCTTCGAGCTCTTCCAAAGGTTGGAGGTCGACCTTCTCCTCAATCCTTGGATCGATCTCCTCATCAATTTCTAAAACTGTCCCATCTTTATTCTGTATGACAACGAGTGCTTGCACGCTTGTTTGTTTCTTTCCCCTTAAGGAAATGCTGTAGCACTCCCTTCCTGCCAATTGATCTCCTTTCAATGTTCCGACCCCGCTTGGAGTTGGGAACTTAAGGGCTAGATGCCTTACAGATGAAACTGCCCCCAGCCCGACCAGGGCGGGTCTCCCGAGCAGTACATTGTAGGCAGATGGTAACTCTACCACCACGAACTCCATCATCTTGGTTACCGAGACTGGATAGTCTCCCAAGGTCACAGGGAGTTCAATGGACCCCATACAGGCGGTTCCTTCTCCAGAAAAGCCGTACAAAGTGGTTGCACAAGCCTTCAGGTCGCGAAGGGAGAGTCCCATTTTCTCTAGTGTCGCTTTATAAAGAATGTTAACTGAGCTCCCATTGTCTATGAGAACTCGGCGCACTCTTTTGTTGGAAAGCTGTAGGGTGATGACGAGTGGATCATGATGAGGGAACTGGACATGGGAGGCATCCTCCTCGGTGAAGGTTATAGGCTGAGTCTCAACCCTTTGGCTTTTTGGTGCCCTTGGTTCGGGTTCGTATGGAGATCCGTCCCCTGTCTTCAGCTCATTCACATATCGTTTTTGAGCATTTCTACCCCCTCCTGCGAGATGAGGACCTCCCGAGATGGTTATTACGTCCTCTCCATCTATCGGCGGAGGCCTGTCTTCATCCCGAGATCGGGAGTTATTATTCTGTGATGCCGGAAGCGCGGCTACTCTCTGGCTGGCAGTAGCCTGTCCAGTATTCTGGTTTTTGACGTACTGTCGGAAATAACCTCTCGAGATCAACCCTTCAATCTCGTCCTTCAGCTGTCGGCACTCATCAGTTGTGTGGCCGGTGTCCCTATGAAATCGACAGTATTTGCTGGAATCCCTCTTGGACTTTTGATTCCTCATAGGGTCCGGACGCCTGAAGGGGACCTGGTTTTCATTAGCCAGGTATATGTTTTCCCGAGACTCGTTGAGCTCGGTGTGCACTTTATATACGGAGAAATACCTTTCTCCTTTTTTCTTCTTTCCTCCATCAGCCTCGGGATTATTTCCCTCGCTCTTTTTCCTCTTGGAGGGATTCTCCGAGGTAGGCTGTGTAGCTGCTGGGTCGACCGAGGTTGAGGCGGAGTTAATGTTTATCGTTGTAGTTTCGGTCTGCGAGGTCGCCTTGAGTGTTGACCTCGCCTCCTCTACATTGACAAATTTCTGCGCCCGTCTGTTAAACTCGGTTATCGACCTCACCGGTTTCCCTTGCATGTCATCCCAAAGGGCACTCCCGGGTAAAACACCAGCTCGGATGGCCATCAAGTGCCCACTGTCATCCACGTCACGAGCTCGGGCGACCTCTAGATTAAATCTTGTCAGGTAGCTCTTCAGTGTTTCGCCCGGTTGTTGTCGGACGTTAGTCAAAGTGGATGCTTCGGGTCTGACTCCCATCATAGCTCGGAACTGCTTCTTGAAGTCTCTAGACAATTGATCCCACAAAGTTATAGAATGTCTCTTGTACTTCTCGAACCAACTCTTGGCAGGTCCGGCCAATGATGTCGGAAACAACATACATCTGAGCTCGTAACCCACGTTACTAGCTCTCATGATAGTGTTGAATGTACTCAGGTGGCTGCATGGGTCGGTTTTTCCTTCAAACGCTGGGACGTGAGGAATCTGGAACCCTTGGGGGAACTGAGTGTTAGAAATATTGGGAGCAAACGGCTCGAGCTCCTCATCAGAGTCCTCATATCGACCGTTCCCTCATTCATTCTTCAAAAGCCTAAAGGCTTTTTCGAGCTGATCGATCCTTTCTTGTACTGGGTCCTTAGGCGGTGTTTGGAATTGATAGTCATTAATCGCGATCCCAGGCTCGCGTCTCCGTGAGGGATCTCTACGCCCATTCAGATGATTCCTAAGATCCGGGCTTGTCTGATCTCCCTTTCCCCTGCTCTGATTCAGATGATTGCGCAGGTCGGGATGGCTCTTGTGATTTCCAATATTTTTATGACCCCGGTCGTGTTTACTGACAGACCTAGTTTCTCCGGACTCATCACTGGTGAAACTCATCGATCGGTCATTTCGTGGTGGATCCTTTCTACGTCGCCTTGTCTCTGCAGTGCGAGATCGGGACGTCTGACTTCTCTCGGATGGCGCGCCTTTCCGCCCCTGGAACGTCTCCCTGTTTCCTTGTCTTTCCCCTGTACGCCCTTGATCCTGATCTCGACCAGGTTGAGCGTTTCTGCGGGGGGGTGAAGGATATCTTATGGGAGACGGAGGAAACCGTATAGGTGACGGTGGTTGTCGTCCCTGCCTCGGCCTGGAGGGTCCAGAATTTGCCCGAGACGGGCCAGTTGCGTTCGGTGCACTACCAGGAACCTGAGTCCGAGCCTCGGCAGGAGCTCGGTTGTTCTCAGTTCCTGCAGGCACTCCCACAGGTGGATTAGGCGGGACCCGAGCTCGGGTACTCCTCTGAGGCCTAGAAGGAGCAGATGGCTCTGTTGGTGCTGGAGGTTGTGCTGGCCTCCTTGTGGCAGCATTTTTTCGTGGACGTCCACGGGGCCTCCGGGGAGGAACGTGCACGTCCCTTGGAGGAGGGACTTGGTCTTCGCGCGGAAGCGGGGGCTGAGCCACCTGTGCCTCCGCGGCTATCCTAGTCAACTCCTCGTTACGTTTGTTGGCATCTGCCAGCAGCTGTTTCAGCTGCCGATTCTCCAATTCTACAATGGGGACATAACGCTCAGGGTTATAGTACATGTCCTCATCTCTTGGTTGTGGAGGTGGTCCCCGGGAATCAGAGGATCCACTCCTTTCTTCAGCGTCCGGGTTCTCCATTGGTTGTTTTCCAGGACGCCTTGGGTAATTTCCTTCAGGAGTGTTCTGATTGTTTGCAGCCATGAATCTCTCCAGGATGGATGCTTGAGGCTCTCAATGAAAGCACCAAACTGTTGACGCCGTTTTTCGTCAACAGATAAAAGAAGAGAGCACGTAAACAATTTAAAACAATGGCCAAAAATAAACAAACAAATCAAACACGGTTTTTTACGTGGTTCAGCAGTTAAATCTGCCTAGTCCACGAGTCTCTGTTATTAATCTCAAGATTATCTCTGAACAATTCTTTAGCATGAATTCTCCAGAGTTTTCTCTCAAGGATTAGAATTTCGGTCCCTTACAATGGTGCATGGCTTCTCTATTTATAGAGAAGGATGCAGAATACTATCCCACATATTTTGGGTAGTTACTCTTTTGTGAATAAAAATAAATGGCTTTAAATGCCAATAATCAGATATATAAGGGAACGTCCCCCATAGATCAGGAAACGCATAACTGACTAAATAATATCCCACGATTCTTGGGGATTTATATCAATAAATGAGGATTACATCTCATGCTTACAATACTTGTAGATATTCAAGGTGGTCATAGCGTATCTCCAAGGCTTCAGCATCTCAGGTTTCACGTCATTGTGCGAGCCACTGACATCTCCCGAGCTAACATTGCTTTCGTGATAGTACATCGAGCTCAATATCCCTGCTCCGAAGTTGTTCCCGAAGATGAGGGGCTCTCAGAGCTATCTTTCGAGATCGAGATCATTTCGAGGTCACTACATTCGAGGTCATGTATCATACTTTGCAGGCTCGGTTTACAATCGTAGAGCATACCCTAACCCTCACGAGACCATTTAATGCGAACTCAGCTTTCGAGGTCATATTTACTATGGCTCGAAATCTGGGTATAACAGCTCCTCAAACTTATTTTCGTTTATTACATATTAATAATTTTTCTTTATTTTTTTTTTCATAATTAGGTGTTCATAAATAATTTTTTTTTATTAATATTTAATAAACGAAAATGTATGTTTCATTTTTCCTGTTTATTATTTATAATTATACTCGATATATTTTCTATTTATTTTTTTTTGTATATTTTTTTATTAATTTAAAGGTATGTTTAAATTAAATTCATCATTTTAAAAATATATTTTTAATAATTACAAATATTTATCTCTGTTTTATTTTGAGTATTAAATTGTTTTTGTTTTTAGTTAATTAAGTAATTCATAAGTGTGGGGTATTTTGGTTAAATTAAAATTTATTTTGGCCAAAATCGATTTTAGGGTCCTAATTTTAACATTTTTTAAAATATCAGGTCTAAATTAGTATTTATACAAATACAAGGTTCAAAATAGAATTTTAACAAATATAAGGTCCAAATTACTATTTTTACAAAACACAGAATCCCAAATTGTGTAAACCTTTTTTTAAGTTTCAATCCAAATGTTACCTAACGAAATAGTATATAAATTTATAGATAAAATATCATAAAAATCTAAGCATTGTTGTTATATATGTTGCACATGTTATATTATTTTAAATAACATAATGTTAGATTAAATAATATAACAAAATGTGATTTGTCACACCTTATAATATATTATTGAGAGTTACAAAATTGGACACATGTGTGTGCTCAAATGTAACATATTTTGGAATTACAAAATCAATTACAAATTTGTAACTCTAAAATATTACCCAATAATGTGTAGATTAAGAGTTACATACTTGTGTTTGAATTTCATAGAGCCATTATGTAATATAGCTGTTGAAGACATGTTTTTAACTCCCATGAGGTGTATGGATGTTACAAAATCATGTGGGAAGAGATTGAGACGTTTTTTGGAAAACTAAAAAATTAGAAGCTGAAATTGTATTGTGGCCGAGCCCTAAGGGACAGAGGCCAGTGGCTGCGACCTGGAGTGTTGACAGCCTATTCCAATTTCGATTATCTCTAAATTTGAATGTTTCCAACACCAAAGTAACTCCCAAATCTCCATTTTAAATTCTATAAACATCAAATTAAACATTGGTAACAACCATGGGGGTTGATGGGATTTGAAATTCAAAGGGTGTCTTAAAACTCTATAAATAGGAGCCTATTGCTCTCTTGTAAGACACATCATTTTCTATCCACAAAACACTTGGCTGGAAAATACACCATAGAGGCTTGATAATCACAAATAGCTATTTCCTTGAGAGATCCCTTAGTGCCTAAAGAATAAGGAGAAATAAACGTTTGGACAAAGATCTTGAACCTTTGCTCAAGTTGGTGATTCCCACTACTCTACACTTTGGTTGTGTGAGTGTGAGAGTTTATCTATTGTTCTTCTTATTATTTTGTTCTTCTACCTCTTTTACTTTTTGCTTCTATCTTATATATTTATTTGTATTGTTATGCTTTGAGTTGTATTATCAATATATCTATCATCCTCTATTTCATTTATTTGTATTTTTTGCAATAGAGTTGTAACACTTATTTATCGATCATCTTGTCTATTGTAAGCTTTTACATAGAGTTGTATATTTGGTTTTACCATTTCCATTAAATAATATATATTCTCTAACAACATAATATATATGAAAAATACAAAACAAAGGATTGAAAAGACAAAAAATGAGGTATATGAAAGAAAGGGGAAATAATTAGAAATAAAGGTAATTGAAGTAGTATTAAAAGAGAAACTACACTAATCAACCCTATTTACTAGCCTAATACTAACCCTAACCCATTTTTAATGTTTCTCACATTTATAACCTTATACCCATGTGAAATGACTAAGTTACCCATTAACATTAGGGCTTCTTCCTCCCCTTTCCCCTTTCTTTTTCAGCTCCCAACCACCATCTCCTTCATCATTTATTATTTGAAATAATCATTTATAGGTTATGAGTGTCTTATGTAATAGTTTTTATATGGAATTTTTTAACTATTCTGAGCTGAAAAATCAGTGAAAAAAGGATTTTTATGTTGAGATGGAGAAATTCCAATTGATTTCTGCGATTTAGGTTATTGGGTTCACACATACTTCACACATAATTCACACATTATTTACACATTATTCACCATAAATTCGGAACATGATTCACACATAATTCATACTTCATTCACACATTGTTCACCATAAATTCAGAACATGATTCACACATCGTTCACACCAAATTCACACTCTTCACACCGAAATCACACATGGTTCACACCAACTTCACTTCAGACGTGGTTCACACTAAACTCACACACTGTTCACACCACAATCACACATAATTCATACCAATTTCACACATGATTCACACTAAATTCACTCGTTGTTCACACCGAATTAAAAACATGGCTCAAATAGTTAGAACAAAGTTGAAAATTAAAGGAAGTCCTGCAATTTCGTTCAATAAAATGAAGTATTCTTGGGGACCATACGCCACCTCATTCCTCACAAGCCAGAAATGTCGTGAATAAACATTCAAGCATCATGAATTTCTTTTATCTAATCAAATACAACAACAAAAACAAGAACTATACCAATTCATTCTCTAACTAAATACAATAACAAAAAAAATACCAATTTATTTTCTTTAATTCAATACAAAAAATACATATATACACAACTATTCGGTGGCTGCAATGGAAGACAAAGGGTTTGATGGCTCAGGCGACACAGGTTGCGGGCTCAGGCAATGGGGTTGCGGGTTCAGGCGGTGGAGGCTACGGGCTCAGGCGGCACGAGTTGCGGGCTCAGGTGATGGAGGTTACAGGATTAGGCGAAGGGGGTTGTAGGCCTTTGGCTCTGGCGAAGGGCATTGCAGCTTCGGTGCTGCTTTAGTCTCAGGTGGCGGGAGCTGCGGTGGGAAAAAGCTTGGAAGATGGTGATGGTGGGTTTGAGCTGAGAGAGAAGCACTACACCAAATACCCCTTTTCATAACATATGAATATAATACTATTGAAAAAGTATTATGATATATATTGTTAACCCTCGATTTGGTCAACTGACACGGAGTCAAATGCTTGATGTGATGTAAAGTGTTGAAATAGATCTAATGGAAAACAAATAAACGACACACAAAGTTATAGTGGTTCGGCCCCAAGAACTGGTAATGACCTATGTCCACTTAAGCTATTATTGATATCAGTTCTCAAAGGAGTGATCAGAAAACTAGGGTTCTCTGAGTTTCACAGACCTGGGAGAGATGAATAATATAATCGTAAGATACTCGCTCTAATTCTCTTGTAAAGTATAAACTTAAATCAGCCAAAAGTCCCTTCCTTGAGCTATTTCTCTCTATTTATAGGCTCAAGGAGGATTACACAAATCAGTTACAAATATTCTTTCCTAAATAATCGGATCACCATGGATCATGGGAGATAATCTCGGATATGATCACAATTGTACAAAATTATCTCTAAATATACGGAGTATAGGACTAGGCTGGTCGTATATAAGCCTCAAATGTTTCGTCAAGGGAATCTCACTGGTCGATGGTCGAACAGAACTTCTGCCAGGTGTCATCCACGTGTTAAAAAAGTCTGCCACGTCACCCGTGCCTATTTTTTGGATAACATTTTCCCCCCCCAAGTTTATTTATTACGACCAGCAATAAATAAACTTTAAGGAAAACGACTCTTCGATTAGGAGACATTGTGCTGATACACTTTTTCGAGCTGCAGGAAGTCTGAGACAAATTCTCGCAGTTCAAGGAGTCGTCAGTTTCTCTGGAGGCACATTCGAAGCTCCAGAAAGAGGTCGAGGACACGAAGGCCCGTGTCTGAGACTTGGAAAACCAACTGGCCACCAAGCAGTCGAAGGTGTCGAATCTTGAGGATACTTCTTCAAAACTGCTTGAGGAAGTTGTGGCAAAAACTAAGGTTGTAGAAGGGGAATTGATTGCCTGCACCATGGAGCTGGCCGCTAGGACCGAGGAGCTGGCCAACGCCACAAAAGAATTTGCAGCTCGTTATGAGGAGTTGGCCCAGGCGAAGAAGGATGTTGAAGCCTTCCGTCTTTGAGAAGCCGAGGTAGAGAAGGAGCTCGACACCATGGTGGATGACACCATATATGTTGCGTGGCAGAGAAACATGGATATGGACCTGTCATTCGACGAAGAGCCCAACATCCGGGCCATGCTCGAGGCGCGTCTGGATGCGGAGGAGGCCAAAATTGCTAATGCAAGAGAATTTGCTGCTGCGCGCCACGCTCCTGAGGTCGACCCCGTGGTCGAGCTATTGGCTGAGGTCCCTCTGGATCAAGGTCCTCCATAATTTGTAAATTTTTTCTTTTTACTTTGTAAGTAGGCTTGCTTGCCACAAATTTGTTGGGGAAAAACCAGTAATGCTCGAGCCCCTGAGCACTAATGTAAATATTTAATGTAACGACAACCTACACTACTACTTTAAACTCCTTTGATTCTTTTAGTTCGTCATAACATTGCATTCATGAGAACAAGAACCCTAAGTCTTACTTTACTTAGTTTTGTTCTATAAATTTAACGTAACCTAGCTGCCACAAGAATAAGCACTAAAACTATTTTAAATACTTGATTTGGTTCTATAAATTCAACGTAACATGACTGCCACGAGAAAAGCACTCAAACCGTTTTAAATACTTGATTTGGTTCTATAAATTCAACGTAACATGACTGCCATGAGAACAAGAACTCAAACCATTTTAAATATTTGATTTGGTTCTGTAAATTCAACGTAACATGACTGCCACGAGAACAAGAACTCAAACCGTTATGTAGGTGAATTCAATGTTTAGTATTTCTTGTAGGCTCATAGTCCTAGAAGTAACTTTAACATGAAATTTAGAATTAATTTAACACAGCTCAACGTCCTCGAGTTCCTACGACTTGGGATGGAGCCAGCTTGTTGTCCTCGAACCATCAGAAGTTTAGTGTTTTCCCATGCTCGAAGTCCTTGGATTAACTTGTCATCCTCCTGTGTCCCCATAGTCCAAAGATTCAGGCTTTTAGGAGTTCTTACACATCAAATCGCCTGCCCCGCAAGTATGAAATACCCAGAAGGTCAATTAGGGGCTTTAACTTTGCCCCTCGAGTGTATATCTTGGGGCTTCCGTTCGCCTTGCAAAATTATCTCACAACTTCTCGAGCTCGATGTCCTCGGGAGGTGATGTTAATCCATACTGTTGCTACTAGGGGTTGCTTTTTGTATCGTCCTGTGTTTTGGGTACCTTGAAACGACTCGAGTTGGGATTTTTTTTCCCCGAGTTAAGAATATTATTTTAAATAATATTATATTTGTTTGGAATTTATTTTCATGAAATATTTCTAGCCAAATTATGAATTTTGTGTTTAAAAGTCAAGATAAGACTTTCGGTCTTGGACCGACACAAAAACCCTGATTGGGTAAAAATCTCGGAAAATAAAATGAAAAACTATGGCAAATATAGTTTGGGCATAAAATACATTCATAAAAATTAAAGTTTGGTAAAAAATAATAAACCTAAGGGAAAATGGAAATGTTAGGGCAATTTGTGTTAAATGCTTAATTTTACCAAATTAGGGAATTTTATTCCATGAATGGACTTTAGGTTAAAATTTATTGTGTGATTAATTAAATTAAATGTGAGAGACATTTAATTTAATTATTATGTGTTAATTTTTAGTTTTTTTTTTCTTTTAAAAAAAATATAATAATAACTTTATAATGAGTGAAAAATGGTATAGAAAGTCAATTTGGATTTTTCTTTTTAGGAAATGTTTATTAACCTTTATAAAATAATAATAGAAAGAGCTGGCCTGCCATGTGAGGTTTTAAATGGTGTGAATAAAATTAATTAAGTTTTAAATCCCATTTTAAATATTAGGGTTAATGGCAAGTGGATAGTAAAACACTCGAGTGTTTTAGGATATTTTAGAGTGGTCTAAACCCTTCTAACCCCCCCCCAAATCCGACCAACTCTCTCTCACTTTCACTCTCAACTTTTTTGAAAACTCCCTCTCAAGTTTTCTCTCCATCTTCAACCTCAAGAACACTAAAAAGGCTTGGAAGCCTAAGCCTTGGTCCAGGAAGGGTTTCCCTAAGGTAAAGTTTCAAAAAACTTGACTTTGTAAAGTTTTTAACCATAGGTTTTTAAATAGCTAACTATCTATGTTGTTGGGGGAGTTGGTTAAGGTTTTGAAGGACCAAAGCTAGTAGAAAGATCCAAACCTTAAGCAAGAACAACAAGAGGTAAAAAGTTTACATTTTATGGTCGTTATTGTATGGTTTTTATTTTTAAGCATTATTTTGTATATTTAATGTTTAAAGTTTCTTATTGGTGATGTAATATGGGTATGGTAGTTGCTCTATAATTTTTATGATGCTTGTGTGTTGATTTTTGAAAATAGGAACCAAAATCCCTAAGGGTTTTGGTGAGAACCCTAAAACAAAATACAAGTTTTGAGCTGTGACTTCCAAGGGGTCAAGCATCCACTGTATATTTATTTTGTAAAATTTAATTGTAATATGATGTTTTTGAGATTGAATACTTAAAATTGAGCTTTTGAAACACTAAAAAATGTTTAAAAATGAGTGAGTTATGCTATTTCAAAGTTTAGGTAAAAAAACTGTTTTTTCGTATTCTTAATTTCGGGACCAAGTTTGGACAGCCACTGTATAGGGAAAATGAACCCAATTTTTCTAAATTTGGTGGACATATTCTTTGCACAACCTAGTATTCCACTGTAAAATTTGGTAACAAAATACTGAACGGTTTGAAAGTTATTAAGTGTCAAAGTTTGGAAAAATTAAAGACTTGAAAATAAGGTCATTTTTATCTCATTGTTGGAAAATAATTTCACCAATAAAAAATGCTCATTTTGACCTAAGATTTTACAAAGACCTAAATGGCATACCAAAAATAGAATTGGGAAATTTTGGTAACAATTGGGTAAGTAAATTTCAAGTTATGACATAACAAAGTATGTAGTTAAAAATGTGAAAAATAGGGTTTTCACACTTAATGTAAAAATGAGATTTTGGAACTTAAGGTAAAATGTAAAATTTTGCTTATTGCAAGATAGAAACTTGGTAAGTCTTGAAAACATATTTTGACCTAAAATACCACTTTGAGTTTAGTGAGAATTATTTTTATTAAAGAATTTTTATTCTTTCAAAAAAATAAAAGAATTAATTTATTAATGAGTTAATAAATTAAAAGAGGGTTTAAAACCCTATATTTTGAGAAAATAATAAGGTGAATTATTTTTCTAGTTAGTAAACTTGATTAATTGACTTCAAAAAAATTAACTAGTCAAGATGAATTTTTTTTAATGGTTTTCCTAATTAAGATAAATTAGGCAATTTTCTTAAAACAATTTTTAGAGATTAAAACCTTAAGAAAAATAAAAGGAAAATTTAGAGTTTATTTTCTTGAAAAATAATTAAGGAATTTAATTAGTATTTTCGGAATATAATATCGGCTAAAATCTTTTATATATTTTACCGACTGTTGAAAGTACGGGTTAATAGCGGAACTTTTGAAGAATAAGATTTTTAGCGGATTGTGGAAATATACTATTGTGATACCCAAGCCTAGGTATCGAGACCATGGGGTAGGTCTCCCTGAGACTTAGGGTTTAGTCTCAAATATTTTTGTATAAATTTCCTTAATGGGTTTAAAACCAAATAAGGATTTTTAATCCTTACTAATGATTGTTAAAATGACCAAACTGCCTAAAATAATAATAATGAATTATGAAGTGTCATAATTAATCTGAGTATATTGTATGGATAATTACAGTATTGACTAAGCATAACTGGAGTATACATTGGAGGGTGAAATCTTGCTGAGAGCTAAGGACTCCAGTTAAGTCAACTAATATTGTGTGGCTGCAACATGAAAGAACTATTGTATTGTATGTTAGTATAGAGACACATGCACATATTTACATTGTCGTAGAAAGTTGCTTAGAGATGTTAGTCTAGTGGATGCTAATTTAGAAAATATGAACGGTAGATATCCGTCATATCATAGACGGCTATCCCCGTCACACTGCTTGATTTTATTATGTCCGGTTCATTACCGCGACGAGTGGCCAAGAGGTGAGGATTGCTGATTTAAACCTAGGGGCACAAAAATGAATGGGACCTAGGGGCCTTCGTGCTTACTTAATCAGTGAACAGTTAGAACCCGAGCAAGTGCTCTGATAAGTTATTCCTGGATAGTAGCCCTGAATATTGGCCATTCAGTGAGAGTGCCTAGAGATACTAGGGGTTGCCAAGTTTGAGTGAGTCTGAACATCCTAGGGGCAACTGCTCACCAGCACCACTGATTAACATAGAAATCTCTGTAAAACCGTGTAGCTTTGATTACACTCTTGGATAAGTAGTGATGCCCTAGGTAACTTGATGGTTACCCTTGTGAGGGATTTACTCTTGGATAAGTAGCGATGCCCTAGGTAACACGATAGTTACCCTTGATGGGGATATTTATTGGCTAGATCTTAGTGTTGAGACTTGATTCTCTCTTACAGATTAGCATTTATGTTTGAGGGCATGTTATGCCCAAATTGTTGGAAGTTGTCGAGCGTTGGTCTCGAATGATATTGTGATATATTATATCTGCTTGCTCTGGGATTTTTTTAGTGCAGGGATTTATTTGTTGATAAGAAATAGTTGTGATATAATATATCTTCTTGTTCTCGGATTTTCTGAGTGCAAGAATTTATACGTTTATATAAAATAATTTGTCATTGGTTATCAGGCATGACCATAAGTTTGCCAGGACACTTTTGCATTCTTGAAATGGATTGTGTAGGGTCCAGATGGATCCGGAACCCTAATTCTTTGCTTGCTTTTGTTTTAAAGTTGAACTTACTAAGCATTTTCGCTTACCTAGTTGTTTCCTATTGTAGGTAAGAACAAGGGCAAGGCAGAGTAGTGAGCGATGGAGTCTACCTTGCGAATGTACATGTGGACCGACCTTTTTGGGAAGCCATTTTTTTCTGTAAATGTTGTGTTATTTTCATAAACTAGGCTCATTTTACTATTCATAAAATATGTTTGTATTAAATGTTACATATGGCCATACGACTTTTAAAAGTTTTTTTATATGGGTTTTTGAGTCATTTGGTTAAATGAAAAAATTTATATTTCTGCATTATCGAGTCTTAAAAATCTGGGTCGTTACACTTTTAGGGTCTATTCGTCCAAGTATTAAACCTGGATCCCGACAACGTGTCGAGACTATGACTCTGTCATAGCTTCTCGGGCGCGATGTCCACATGAGGTGACCTTGAGTCCACTCGCATTGTCTGAGGTTTTAGTGTTAGGGTCCCGCAAAGTATTGACTTGAAAGTCTGGCGACTTCATTCTGTGCTCGAGTAAAAGTGACTCAGGCGTTCGTTCACATCTCGAGGATTAGGATTTGGTTATTACTCCTCTGGCACGCGGTGTCCTCGGGAGGTAACCTGAATCTCTAAGTTCGCGTTACTAGACTTTTTACGCTGGGTTTTTTCCAGGTTTAAGTTGTTTAGGGTTTTGACCATAGGGGTACTACACTTGTCGACTAATTTAGTACCCCAGTCCAACCTTTCATTACTAGTTTGTCTTAGCACTCAAGTCAGTGCCTTGGTGCTTCTTGGAACACAATGGGCTTGATCAAAGATCCTCAAGCTCAAAGTCCTCGGGAGGTCACATAGCCCACGTGCTCTACACCGAGTATACTGGACTCAACCTCCCTTTCACATCTCGAGATCTAGGGACTTGGTCAGAGCTCCTTAGGCTTGATGTCCACGGGAGATAAAAAAAGTCTATTCTTGTGCTACTAAGGTTGTTTACGGGTTTGTACTTAGTTTCTTAACACCTTGTGATCTTGGGGTATTGACGCTAGGCCTACTCTTCTTTTCAAGCTTAGTTTCCTAGGTCATTCTCCGCAAGACGTGATTGGTGTGTAGTGTTGTACTGTGAGGCTACCCCTACTATATGCCCCCAAAGTGATTGGAGACTAGTATGTGGTCACTTGTTTAGGTTAGTAAGCGTGTGCTCTAACGAGTATTTATGATAAAAGAAACTAAGACATGAAAGCAAAAAAAAATTGAAAATTTTCTACTGTGTTTTGTTCATACGGTTTCCATTAATCTTGCCTGGAGGCTACAAAATAATTATGAAAAATTTCATTAATTACTGTCATTGGTAAAAACAGCGAAGGTGCTCGACATTCCAGACGTGGGGTATCGGTTCCCCACTGAGTCGAGCCAACTTGTATGTCCTGGACACACGATGCTCTCGACTTGATACAAGCCTTCCCAATTAGGTCCCAGCACTCCTGCACCTGGGCCTCGGGTGGCTAAGAAAACCCTTCGCAACACCAAGTCCCCGACCCCAAATTTATGATATTTCACCTTAGAGTTGAAATATATGTCCACCTTCTACTTGTAGGATTCTACTCAAAGTTAAGAAGCTTCAAGAAGCTCCTCCACAAGGTCCAAAGATTCTCGGAGTAAAGCATGATTAGTGGTCGGGTCATATGTATCCCTTCGGTGCATGGAGATTTCTGCCTCAACTGGGAGCATAACTTCATATCCATAGGCCATGGAGAATGGCAAGTGGTCAGTGGAAGTCCTGGCAATGGTGTGATAGCTCCACAATGCCCTAGGCAACTCCTCGGGCCAAGATCCTTTTGCCTGTTCCAGTCTTTTCTTCAAAGTGGGCTTGAGTGTCTTGTTAACTGCTTCCACTTGGTTGTTTGCCTGTGGATGGGCCACGAAGGAGAAGCTCTTTGTAACTCCATACTACCTTAGAGTCATTACCATGTGATTTATAAATGTGCCATTAGCTCGCTAATCGAGGTTTTAGGTTGAAAAGTGTGATTAAATTGAAATAAAAACTCAATTGACAACATTATATATAAATAATTTGGACATTCATTAAAATCATTGAAGTTATACATTGGGATCCCAAAATATTGTTTCAAAAATGTGTTACAACTCAAAAGCGTAGATATTGTCGACCTAAGCGACAACCAACTATTACAACATATCCCGCAAAACAACTCTGGCCACGACAGCCAGGTAGGCCGAACATGTACATGCCGCTCCACGCCCTCCAACTCATGGTTGGTCGACCTTTCCCTTGCCCTTACCTACACCATAGAGCACTCGTGAGCCGAAGCCCAGCAAGAAAAATCAACACATAACATATAAAAATTCAATCCAATAATATAAAGCTTAAACATATAACGGCCTATGCTAACCCAGGTGCTTTACAAGGCACTAGGTTCACGGTCTTCATCGAGCGGGTGAATACAACACCCTTAAAGGGTCTTTCCCTAGTAGCCTTCATTAAGCATGCTTTCGCCATTTCCAGCCTTTGCTGTCCCTGACCTTCGTCATACCCGACCTTTGCCGTCCCCGGCCTTCGCTATTCCTGACCTTTTTCGTTCATTCATAATCATGCACCACATAGCATAGCATTTAAAAGTATTCCCACATATATTAAACACAAATAATAGGGACATGCCCTGAAATACAAATAATGGGGCCATGCCCTGCTCTACGAGCACAAACAATTTTCTTACCTGTGTCCCAAGATGAGTGGTTAATGCAATCCATAGCACAAACCCCTAAACCCAAGCCTTGACGTAAAACCTAGTCACAACGCATTAATAGATAGACATCCATCAATCCCTAACCAATTAAGAACTTCAGATTAAAATACTAGCCTTCGGGACCTCAAATTCTACTAAACTGGGTAGTAGAATACTTCCCGAGCCTTAAGATTTGGGTTCCCGAGCTTAAAACCCAACATAGGCCATTTCCCCTAATTTGAGCCGTGGTCCATCCCCTAGAGCCATGAACCGTTGCAAGTCAGAGAGCACGACTCTCTCATCTGGGGAACACGGGCTATGGTGCGCCCTGCCTACGCCGCGATGCGTGGGAAAAATTAGAGGCTTCCTAGGCCTCTTTGCACACACGGGTCGCTGCGCCTGAAGAATAGGGCCGCGACGCGAGCCCCAAAACCCAAAAATCCATGCATTTTCACTACTTTTTCCTCAGCCAGACTTACAAATTCATACCCTAAACAACATCTAAACCTATAATTAAGTCTAGAATTCTCATCCACACAACCTAAGTATCACAACAACCCCAAGAATTATTCCATAAGCTCATCAAAACTCGAAACCAATCTAGAGTTCAACCCTCATGCAAGCTTTTGGATCATAACATAATTCAACAGAAAAGATCAAGTTTGAAACCCCTACCTCACTGAGAATTCAACTCAGCTAATCCCCAAGCACTTCAAACCTCTAGTTCTTAAATTCCTTAGCCAACTCCTTAGAATTCACAAAGCTTCCAAGCTTAGAGAGGGAGAGAGAGAGAGTACCAAGTAGAGAGAAAGAGGGAGAGCTGAGATTGTTCTATTTTGTCTTCTAAGTTTCTGGTGGATTCTAGTGTTCCTAGCCAAAACCAAGTTTCTCCATAGCTTTCAAAATATCGAAAATACCCTTAAGTCTATCCTTAATCCTTTAATGCCACCAAGGGAAATCCCGTCATTTGTCACATCCCGCTAATTCCTTGAGTGTTCCTATAATTCCCCATTTAACCCTCGACATACTTAAACAATCACTAAATCACTACTTGTTATCTGGTAATCCTTAACACATACTATGACCACAAAATACCCCTATACTCCCCTCGAGCCAGGTACTCGACCTAGTTGTGACTATTTCACTATTCCGCTCCCTAGGACCGTTAAACATATCACCCCAATCTTGTGGTATCAAGCACAACATACATATAATTTGCATTTATGCCCTCAATGGGTCAAAATTACAATTATGCCCCTACTAACCAAAATGGGCCCACATGCATATTTAATTCACCTAAACATGCATTTCTAATCACATAATCATTTAATCCATATATTAACAAATTAAATCAATTATTGACCTCCCAACACGCTAATCAAGGCACTAAGCCTTATTAGCAAATTTGGGACATTAGAACTATCCCCTCCTAACAAAAATTTCGTCCTCAGAATTAACCTGAATAACTCGGGATATCAATCCCGCATATCAGTCTCAATTTCCCAAGTTGCCTCTTCAACTTAGTTGTTCCTCCAAAACACTTTCACTAAGGCAATGGTCTTGGTCCGCAAGACTTTATCTTTTCGATCTAAAATCTGAACGGGCTTCTCCTCGTAAGATAAATCTTGATCCAGCTCCAGGTTCTCATAACTCAGAACATGCGTAGGATCTGATAAATACTTCTGGAGCTTGGATACATGAAATATGTTGTGAACCCCTGATAAATATGGAGGCATAGCCAATCTGTAGGCTACTTCTCCAACCCATTCCAAAATCTCAAAGGGGCCAACAAACCTAGGACTCAACTTGCCTTTCACTCCAAATCGTTTCACCCATCTCAAGGGAGAAACTCTGAGAAACAAATGATCACCGACTTGAAATTCTACACTCCTGTGTCTTAAGTATGAGTAACTCTTCTCTCGATTCTAGGAGGTGAGCATTCAAGCTCTAATCTTCCCAATCGCCTCGTTGGTCCTCTGAACGGCCTCAGAACCTAAGTAGTTTCTCTCACCTGTCTCACCCAATGGATGGGTGATCTGCATTTCTTTCCATATAACATTTCATATAGAGCCACTCCGATAGTCGAGTGATAGCTCTTATTAAACGAAAACTCAATCAAAGAGAGATACTTACTCCAAGATCCCCCAAAATCCAGCACACAGGCCCGTAACATATCCTCTAGTATCTGAATTGTCCTCTCAGACTGTCCATCCGTTTGAGGATGATAAGCGGTACCAAACCGCAACTATGTGCCCATAGCCTTCTGCAGGCTCTCCCAAAACTTAGAGGTGAAGGTAGGGTCCATGTCGGATACTATCGACCTCGAAACCCCATGAAGTTGCACAATTTCCTTCACATGAAACTCAACATACTACTCCACTGTATAAGTTGTTTTGACATGCAAAAAGCGGGCTGATTTGGTGTACCTATCCACAATCACTCACACAGAATCATACTGTCCTATTGTCTTTGGTAATCTAACCACGAAATCCATGGTGATATCCTCTCATTTCCACTATAGAATCCCTAAAGGCTGCAACAACCCTGCTGGCCTTTGATGTTCAATCTTCACCTACTGACAGGTTAAACACTTGGCAACATAATCTACTACGTCCCTTTCCATCCTCAGCCACAAATACAAGGTTCTTAAATCTTGGTACATCTTTGTCGTACCTAGATGTAAAGAGTAGGGAGTAGTATGAGACTCATCCAAAATCTCTCGCCTGATACCGAAGTCCATTGGAATGCAAATCCTACCCTTGTAACTTAGTAAGCCCATCTCTGAAATAGAATAGTCCTTAGCCACTCTGGCCAAGACCTCCTCCCTGAGCTTCCTCATCTGTGGATCCTCCTTCTGCGCTTCCTTGATCCTCTCAAGGAGCGTGGAATAAAGAGTAATATTGGCTAGTTGACCAACTACCAATTCAATTCTTGCTCTAGTCATCTCCTTAACTAACCTCTCCAATATATGCCTCGAACTGAATAATTGCTCTGGACCCTTCCGACTCAATGCATGGGCCACCACATTGGCCTTCCCTGGATGGTATAAAATGTCACAATTATAGTCCTTGACTGAGTCTAGCCAATGCCTTTGGCGCACAGATCTTTTTGGGTAAAGAAATATTTTAAAATTTTATGGTCGGTGTATATTTCACACTTCTCTCCATAAAAATAATGCTTCCAAACCTTTAGTTCAAATACCACTGCTGCCAATTCTAGATCATGAGTGGGATACCTCTGCTCATACTCCTTCAGCTGTCTTGACGCATAGGCTATCACCTTTCCAGCTTGCATCAATACACACCTTAAACCCTGCCTTGAAGCATCGCAGTAGACGACAAACTTTTTATTGTCTGATGGCAGACTCAATACCGTGATCAGTCTCTGCTTCAACTCCTTGAAACTTTTCTCACATCTATCTGTCCAGACATACTTGATCTTCTTACGCATCAGCTCGGTCAACAGTGTAGCTATTCTGGAGAGTCCCTCAATGAACCGCCGATAGTACCCCGCTAATCCCAAGAAACTCCTAACCTCTGGTACACTGCTCGGCCTGGGCCAATCTCTCACTGCCTCAATCTTGCTTAGGTCCACCAGAATCCCCTCCTTACTCATAATGCGGCCCATAAATGTTACTTGGGGTAACCAAAACTCGCACTTGCTGAACTTAGCCTATAGCCTATGCTCTTTCAATCGCTGTAGTACCAAACGAAGATGATGCTCGTGCTCCGTCTCTGGCTGGGAGTACACCAGTATATCATCGATGAATACGATCACAAACTTATCCAAATAATCCCTAAAGACCCTATTCATCAAGCCCATAAAGGCTGCTGGGGCATTGGTTAATCCAAAGGACATGACCAGAAATTCATAATGTCCATACCTCATACGGAATTTGGTCTTTGGTATGTCCTCCTCCTTAATCCTTAACTGATGATAGCCAGACCGAAGGTCGATCTTGGAGAACACCGTCTTCCCCTGTTGTTGGTCAAATAAGTCGTCGATCCTAGGTAGTGGATACTTATTCTTAACGATTAACTTATTAAACTCTCTATAATTAATGAACATCCTTAAAGATCCATCCTTCTTCTTGATGAACAACACTAGAGCACCCTATAGCGAAAAGATGGGTCTGAATCCTAGATCCAGTAATTCCTGCAACTCAATCTTCAGTTCCTTCAACTCTGCTAGAGCCATTCTATAAGGTGTCCTATATTGGCTCCGCCCCTGGCACCAACTCTATGATGAACTCAATCTCTCTGTGTGGTGGCAACCCGGGCAGGTCTGCTGGGAATAAATAGAGAAACTAAAACACTAGTTTGGTCTCATCCGGTCCAACTGAAACAATCCTAGAGGTATCCACTATGTTTTCTAGGAATCCTATACAACCCTCTTGCAGTAGGTCTCTATCCTTCAATGTGGAGATCATAGGTACTCGTGGCCCACTCACTGTCCCCACAAATACAAAAGGTACCTCCCCTTCAGGTTTAAAGGTCACCATTCTACGCTTACAGTCTATCGTCGCCCTGTACTTTGATAACCAGTCCATCCCCAGAATCATATCAAAGCCATCCATTGCTAACTCAATCAGATCCACATACAACTCCCTATTGTCTATCTCTACTGGTAATGCTTTAACCCATATCCTAGAGACTACCAGTTCCCCTATTGGAAATAAAGTCATGAATCCTTTAGCATACATATCACAAGGTCTACACAAACGATCTATCACTCTAGCAGATAAAAATGAATGAGTAGCTCATGAATCAATTAATGTAGTAAATGAAGAACCGACACTAGAAATATGAATTTTCACGACCGAGGGACTAGCCTCAGCCTCAGTCTAGGTTAAGGTCAATACTCTGGCTGGAGTGAGGCTATCACTCTTCTTCGGTTCCTCTTTTTCGACTTATGGGCAGTCCTTCTTCATGTGACTGACACTCCGACAAGTGAAGCATGCTCTAATTGTGCACTCTCCCTGATGTCGTTGCCTGCACCGAGGACACTCTGGAAGCTCCTCCTGTTCTTTCCCCTGCCCTAACGGCCACTGAAAACACTCGGAGCCCTCCTATTTGAACTAGAAGGAACAAAAGAATATGGGGCTTTTCTCTTCTGCTCACTGGGGCCACTGCCCTGGCTAGAACCAGTGAAAGGAGTCACCATTCACCGAGCATCGTGCCTTGCGGCACCCTCTCGCCATATCTGATCCTTAGCCCCCTCAGTGGTAAGGCCCTTCTCCACTACCTATGCATAGGTGGTAGTCCTCAGATCTAAAGTTATCTTGACGTCATGACGTTCAATCCCCACACAAACCGATCCCTTCGTGCCATATCAGTAGGCACCAAGTCTGGCGTAAACTTTGCCAACCGGTCAAACTTCAGTGTATATTCTGTAACCGTTATTTGGTTCTGAGTCAGGTTAATAAACTCATCCACCTTTGTAGCTCGGAATGCAACACTGTAGTATTTATCGTTGAAGATGTCTCTAAATTCTTCCCAGGTCATAACTGTCACATCCCTCCTCTGGGACACAACTTCCCACCAGAAGTGGGTGTTTTCTCTCAACATGTAGCTGGCACAAGCCACCCTCTCGTTCCCTTCCACCCTTATGAAATCCAGGATGGAAGAAGTCATACTCATCCAGCTGGCATAGTGGGTTTGGATTGCCCTCAAAAGGGGGAGGGTGCTGCTTCCTGAATCTTTCATACAAGGGTTCCCACCTGTTTTCCATCACAGGCTGGGCTGGCACTAGTGCCACATCCTATGGAATCTGCAGCCGAATGCCTTGAGAAGGGGCTTGTTGCCTCAATTCTTAGAGCTCCTCTTTCATCCGTTGAAGCCTGGCTTCCATTTCGGCAAACAAATGTTGCCAATTCTATGGGGTAGGTGGAGGGTCCTTACCGTGGTTGTCATCTTTGGCCACATTGTCGCGGAGTCTAATCAATTGCCAAGGCATAGCTTCAATATGCCTGCAATCAATGACACCGCACATTAGACATGATAGCAATGTCCAAAACCACCTCCCAATTCCATCAATCTAAAACAAATATCAATTCACACCACATGAAATAACATAAGCATATAGCAATCAAGGGGTCGTGCCCTGGAGTCATACATATATAAACACATTCATCATGCTCTATCTATAATATTCAGGCAAACAGGGAAACTCAAACTAGAAGTTAAACACATAGTTCATCTAGTACCGACCAACCTTGAGTCGAGCTTGACTCTGACAGCGAGCATACATGTTCGGTCAATCTCTAGGAACCATAAACCTTGGCACGCTCTGCTACCAAGTTGTAACACCCTACTACCTTAGAGACGTTACCATGTGGTTTATAAATGTGCCATTAGCTCCCTAATTGAGGTTTATGTTGAAAAGTGTGATTAAATAAAAATAAAGACTCATTTGACAACATTAATTATAAAAAATTTGGACATTCAGAGGCTTCCCAGGCCTCTTCGCACACACGGGCCGCGACACGAGCCTCGAAACCCAGAAATCCATGCATTTTTCACTACGTTTTCCTCAGCCAGACTTACAAATTCATACCCTCAACAACATCTAAACCTAAAATTAAGTCTAGAATTCTCATCCACACAGCCTAAGTATCACAACAACCCCAGGAATTATTCCATAAGCTCATCAAAACTCAAAACCAATATAGACTTCAACCTTCGTGCAAGCTTTTGGATCATAACAGAATTCAAGTGCCACTTAGAGCTCGGCAATTGAGGTTTCGTATTCTGCTTCATTGTTAGAGGCGTTGATACCAAAATGGTGTGCACTATGCACCCTGTGCCCCTTGGGGGAAACCAAAATGAGTCCAGCTCCAGCACCATTTTCGTTTGAAGACCCGTCCACATACAACTTCAAGGCTGGTCTGACCATTGGGACACCTTCAGGCTTCTCATGATTCCCCGTGCACTCGACGATGAAATTGACCAGTGTTTGACCTTTTATAGCAGTCCTCGAATGGTAGGTGATGTCGAACTGACTTAACTCCATCGACCATTTCAATAGTCTTGCTGATGACTCTTGCTTTTGAAATACTTGCATGAGGGGATGGTTTGTGAAGACATTAATTGGACACGCTTGGAAGTAGGGTCTTAATTTTTGAGAAGCCACCATTAGGAAAAAAGTTAATTTCTCCATCAGTAGGTACCTAGACTCTGTGCTGAGGAGTCTTTTGCTAACTTAATAAATGGGGTGCTGAACACGACCTTCCTCCCGTACCAAGGCAGCACTGATAGCATTCATCGAGACAACCATATAGAGTAAGAAGGGTTCTCCGTCTACAAGCTTGGAAAAAATCAGAGTATTTTCCATGTGCACCTTGAGTTGTTGGAATGCCTTTTTGCACTCTTTCGACCACTCAAATCTCTGACTGCCTCGGAGCACATTAAAAAAAGGGATGCACTTATCTGTTGCCTTGGAGACAAAAAGACTCAAAGCTGCGATCCTTCCCTTTAGGCTCTGAACGTCTTTATGCTTCTAAGGTGATGGAATTTCAATTAGCGCCTTGATCTTTTTGGGGTTTTGCTCAATTCCTCGAGCACTAATGATGAAACTTAGGAACTTTCCGGAGGCAACTCCAAATGTGCACTTTTGGGGATTTAATTTCATTCTGAAGCGGCAGAGCACCGAGAAAACCTCCGCCAAGTCGCCCACATGGTCAAGAGCTGTCCTAGATTTGACCATCATGTCGTCCACATTAACTTTCATGTTTCGCTCCAACTGGCTCTTGAACATCCGGTTTACCAGTCTCTGGTAGGTGGCTCCAGCATTCTTCAGTCTGAAAGGCATCACAATGTAACAGTAGACACCCTCATTGGTCCAAAAAATAGTATGCTCCTAGTCTGTGACATACATGGATATCTGGTTATAGCCCGAGTACACGTCCATGAACGACAATAGACCATAGCCAGAGGTGGCATTGACCATCTGATCTATCTTGGGGAGCGGGAAGTATTCTTTAGGACAAGCCTTGTTAAGGTTCGAGAAATTGATGCATGTCCTCTAGGTGCCATTTGGATTGGGCACGGTAATAGTATTGGATAGCCACCTGGGGTACTGGGCTTCTCAAATAAATTCGTTGATGATGAGCTTGTCTACCTCGGCCTTGAGAGCCTCTTTTCGAGTTCGATCAAACTTCCTTTGCTTTTCCTAGACAGGAGTAAAGTTGGGATCGACATTCAAGGCGTGGCAGATGATGTTTGGATTAATGCCACTCATGTCGGAATGTGACCATGAAAACACGTCTTGGTTTTCTCAAAGGAAGTCCACCAGTGCTTCTCAGACTTCCGTCTTCAAGCTTCCCCCAACTTTTATTTTTTCTATCAGGGGTGGAGGTATTAAAAACTACCTCATTTAACTCCTCTATTGGTTCAATGACCCTCTCCTCTTGAACCCTCAGGTCCATCTCATCGGGCCTAGTCTCCTGGACCGCCTGTACTTCCAATGTCATAGGCTGCTCGGGGACTACTGCTTCCACCACCATCACGGGGGTCTTGGGAGACACATTGTAACAATGTCTCACCTTTTTCTGGTCTCCATGGACGGTATCCCCGCCTTCATGGGGAACTTCACAGATAGGTGGCGGATGGAACTGACAGCTCCAAACTCTACTAGGGAAGGTCATCCTAAGATGGTGTTATACGTCAAGGAGCAATCTACCACCATAAAGGTGCAATATTTGAAGGCCTGGCGAGGCACTTCTCCAAGTGTTACAGGGAGTTTTATCTACCCCATTGGGATGGGGGCTTCTCCCGAGAAACCGTAAAACGTCAAGGCGCATGAGGACAAGTCTACATTGGTCAACCTTATTTTCTCGAAGGATGACTTAAACTGGATGTTCACTAAACTCTTGTTATCCACAAAAATCCATGCCACCATTTTGTTGGAGATTTGTCTCTCAATTACCAATGGGTCGTGGTGTGGGAAGTGTACTCTCCGAGCATCGTCTTCGGAGAATGTTATGACTTGGTCAGTCATCCAGGGCATTTGAGCAGGCAACTGAGCCAAAGCCATCACCTCATAGTCATGATTTAAAGCTCATGCATACCTGTTCTACAAGCCTCGGGAGGTCCCCCCTAGGTGGGGCCCTCCTGAAATGGTTCCTACTCGCTCATTCACTAGACCATTGGATATTGCGGGGCCACAAGAGCGACTACTGGGAGCAACAGGCGGTACAGGCGCTCCTACCACGGGGAGTTGTGCCTGACGTGCTCCACCCTTAGCATATTGGTGGAGATGCCCCAACTTGATGAGGTTTTCGATCTCATACTTGAGTTGGTGGCACTCATTTGTGTGGTTCCATATGTCGTTATGAAAACGACAAAACTTGCTGGGATCTCGCCTTTCCTTGTTCCTCCGGATGGGTTGTTGCTTCCGATAGTGAACATGCTATTCTGTGGCAACAAAGATATTCTCTCGAGAGTCTACCAAGTTAGTATACTTGGAGTATTGCGAGACATACTTCTTGCCAGAGGTAGTTCCCTACTTGACCTGTGCGATTCCATTTCCCTTGGGCTTTCGGCCCTTGCCCTTGCCCTCGCGTCTACTGCTGTTGGGGGTTCGACTGGGTACAACAGACTGGGACGGAGTGCAACTCCAGCACTGAATGCAAGCTAAAAAGCACTGTATCCAGTGGGCGCCGCTCTGTATCCCATCGGAGCCGCATTGAAACCAGCAGTCAGCATGACACTAAAACCTGTGGGCGAGACACTCAGGCTGGACTGCATTCCCCCCAAACCTGGTTGGATAGGAGCGTAAGGAGGATACTGGATCCCCGAAGCTACGGGGCCATGTGCGATCGAAGTGGGGATGGAAACGAACCCTCTAAATTATCCAATTTGGGCATCCTCCTAGCTGATATATTCTTGTGCTCGACGAATGAAGTCGTCGAGCCGTCGGCATCCTCTGTGCCAGAGGTCATTCCACAACTTGGACCCCGCATGGATGCCAGAATACAAGGCCATAAATTGCTGGCCATCATCAACCCTCTTGGTTCTCGCGACCTCCTCCTTGAAGCATTTGATATATGCCTTGAGGGTCTCGAAGGACCCTTGTTTTATGTTGGCCAACGCATTGACCTCAAAGCTTACCTTCCGAGCTTCTGTAAATTATCTTCGAAAGGAAGATGATAGTTGGTGCCACGATTGAATGGATCCCAACTGGTGATTCTTGAACCACTCATTTGCTGGTCTGGTTAGAGTTATCTGGAACACATGACATTTGACGTCCTCGGAGATGCGGTGCACCGACATCAACCTGTTGAACATAGAAAGGTGTTTGGTGGGGTCCTAGCCACCATCATAAGGAGAGATGGTCTGCATCTTGAAGCCGTACGACAAGGGGGCCTCCATAATGTGAGGAGCACACGACTCTCCTTCTTTGTCCTCTGAGTTAGAGTTGTGGCCTTGCCGTCTGGCCATTCTTAGGACAATCCTTTTCAGACACTCTAATTCCATGCAGAGCGGGTCGCAGTCTTGGTTGATGCTCTGCGCTGGATTATCTCTTCTTCAGGTGTTGAGATTGTCCCATAGGTCTGAAAGACCTTTCTTGGCAGACTCGCACCCGTTAGTCTTATTGCACCTACGAGCGTTAAGGTTGTCCTATACATCAGGTTGACCTCGGAATGGACCGTTATCCTTGGGATGAGCCACCTCAGTTTCACCATCGGAGTCAATATTCTCATTGTTTACTGAGATACTAGTGCCACATTCTCAGTTTATAAAAACGTTTCTCGGGTGGACCCGTGGACTGTTGTTCCTACGAGGTTGGAGAGGCGCAGAGGGGACATCACCTCCAAGCCTCGTGTGGTCCGTATTGGCGCATCGGGGAAAATGCCCCGAGCTCCATGGGCGCTAATAGCCTGACAGTGTCCTCGGGCTCCTGGGCCATTACCCTTACTGGCCTGCTTGGGAATCTGGTTGTCCTCGGTATTCTGACGAGCCCTTTTTCTACTTTGGAGCAAGATTATCGTCAACTTTTCCTTTGCCACGATCCTCTGGTAACATTGGGGTTCCAACTCCAGCTGGGTGCTCGGTAGGCACTACAACCGGCGGATCTCACGCTGCATTGATAGGTGGCACTCCAACAGGGTGTGCAGGTGGCATGCTAGTTGGGTGACTAGCTGGCACATTACCATTGGGGTCCACTCTTAGCCCTTGTGCTACAAGAGTGGCCTTCATGGCAAGTACCATCTCCTGTAGGGCGGCAATGTTACCCTCTTGGGCATCAATGTTTTGTTGTTGGGTGGCCACCTGTTCATGGAGCACCACCACTTTTGGTGCCTCCTACGCATCCATGGACTGAGGATACTCTTCCTCATAACACTCCTGGTCACCACTATCATCTTCGCCGTCGTATTCGGCGTTATCGTCATAATCCTCCACCATCTTAGGAAGGTCCTGGGGTGGATGTTGACTGGTTTCCCCTCCTTCAACTCTGGTGGGAGGGACTACATCGTCTGTGACATTCCTTTGAGTGGTTACCATGGCTGTAAACGTTATGAATGCTTTCTCCAAGCTCTCAATGAAAGCACCAAAATATTGACTGTCTTTTTCACTATCAACCTAAAGATGAGAGATTAAAGAAAGGAACAAATAAGAACACAACAATTTTTACGTGGTTCAGGCTATAAAAGAGCCCTAGTCCACGAGTCTCTGGTATTAAGGAGACTAGAAGATTGTTAAGGCAAGCTCCAATGAAGTTTTCTTAGGCAGCATTTATATTGCTCTGAGTACAAGGCTCTCTCTCTAAATTCCCACCCTTTACAATGAGACTCCCAGCCCTATTTATAGAGGTTGGGGTCATTAATGCTAATTATCTGTAATTAATACACATTCTCCTCGTCATTGGGGTATTAATACCATTTTAATGCATTGGGCTACATTAACTAGAGACCACGACCCAGGCGATATACGCGGGGCCCACTGCAGAAAGTTACCTACTTTATGGGGAACATGCCCTTGGCACTGTCAAGGCGTGTCGTACGTATCTCCATGTAAGGCGGCGTAGTGGGAGTGAAAATTGTCGAGTCGTACACTTGACAACACTGTAGACGGATCACCAAAAAGTTTGTCATACGATCCTCTAACATTGCAAACATGCACTAGTTGACACCTGGCTAATCCTCTAAGTCCTGAGGACAAGGTCCTTGACCTGGAGGACAACTTCTTGTAAAGAGCTCGAGGACTACTAACTAGTCCTCGGGCATGACCTCAGATAGAGACGCCCGTGCCTTATCTTTATCCAATGGACGTGGCCTTCTTTTGAGATATCTACCCTCCGAGGAGTGACCTCGGGGCAGGCCTCACTTGAAGAGACATGCGTCTCTTCCATGTGTCCTATCCACACTGGTTTCTGATCGCAATGTGTCCCTTGGTGTAAAAAGGGACAACATGTCCTATTCTAATGTAACCAAATACATTCAATCTTATATACTTGGTTAGTTCCTTGGACAAGACATCACACCTCGAATGTGTAAGTAGATCATATCGTAGATTGCCCAATCAGTGAAAATCCAATGCACTGATCTAATCTTATGACTTGTTCTTTTGAACATATAATTATAAGTATATTGCACTGTGAGTTCACTATAGTTGTAACTATATATATGTTATGGATTTTATAAATGTTTGTATTATTCCAATAATAATGTAATAAAATAAGCAAGCAACATGGTTGTCAAACTAAATGATTTCTACTACTTTTATTGACAATATAAAATCGCGTTACATGTCCGAAATGATTTTATAAGGGCATAAAACCCAAAAAACTACCCCTTGCCCTTTTAAAACAAGTGGGACAAGTTTCTCAAAACCATTCATTCTACATGCTTCACAATTATGCTCTCTGCTTATATCTTTGTAAAGGGATATTAAAAATTGCCTTCCAATGCTATCTTCATCACCTTGACATCACGCCTTCACCACACATCCCCGATAATATGGTACTTTCTCTCTATACGGTTTTCACTTTTGTGGCTTTGATGTTCTTTTGAGTTCGCTATGGGGCTCAAGAAGTTCTATTCTGATCTGGAAGTAGTGCCGGATGTGGATAGGCCACTAGTCCTATACTGTGACAACAGTGGGGCAGTAGCTAACTCAAAGGAACCACAGAGTCACAAGAGGGGAAAGCACATCGAGAGGAAGTATCACTTGATCAGAGAGATAGTTCACCGAGGATATGTTACAGTTATGAAGATAGCTTCAGAGCATAATCTTGCAGATCCTTTTACAAAGACTTTATCAATGAAATCTTTTAAGGAGCAAGTATGAAACATGGGAATGAGAGAGATGCCTCATTTGCTTTAGGGAAAATGGGAGATTGTTGGGAATTGTGCCCCGAAAGCATATGTAGTAGACATTGTTTTAAAAAATAAATAAATAAATTGAATTTGGTATGCATATATTATATGGACTATATTATTCTGTGATAATATTAAGTAAATATCAGAAAAATTCCTAAGGTCATATATGTGATCTCAACCACGTATTGGTATGGGAGGATTGTGATTGAGATAAATGAACTTGAATAGTTTGCAGTAAAATAAAGTTATGGAATCGTTAGATTAATTACTGCAAGTACGGTCCACTAGTATTATGAATACATGTGATCTAGATCCGGATGACTAGTGTAGTAGGACACTTTAGTGGAGATGCTTTCTATATTAGAGAATATATAGAATTGGACCAGATATGTTTACTAATACTTAGTTAAATACATTTTCGAAGTATTAATTAAATATATCAACTGATGATCATATACAAATAGATCTTAATCCTGAAGTTACTATGAACTCCTGTTATGTTATATGAGTTCTTTGATTCACTTGTTAGGGTTTGTCAGAATGATCAGGCTAGGAACTTTTGTTTTGGGAACTCATTAATGTAAATGGTTGGGAACATAGTATACAGATAAGGAATCTATACCTTCTCGAAAGAGATTAAACAATGGATCTCTTAAGGGTTGACATTTGGGACTGAAATGTTATGGAGCTCAAATTCATAATTTGGTTATGAATTAACCTTCACTAGTAAAGTCCATGGTACTTAAGGAAACAAGATATAATTAAAAGGGTAAAACAGTAATTTTATATTCGGTTAATTAAGAACCTTTATTAGAGGGTCAATTTGTATGTAATGATTATATCAATGGACGCTTTATTGTTATAATTACAAGAGTGCAGTCTCATATTTATAACGGAGTAATCATGAGATTAATAAATTAAGATTATTTAATTAAATAGTTTAATTAACAATCACAAATTTATTGGAGCTTTGAATTATAGATTCATCGGTCCCCACAACGGCTCTATCAACACTATTCATGGCAATAGTTGATATAAAGGGTAAAATGGTAAAAAGACATATTTAAGAAGAATTTTGTTCTTCGGGCCAAATATGCAATTATGTGATAATAGTGATTAATTACAAATATTTTATAATTATCAAAATTAATTAATAATTAATTATTATATAATTTTCGAAATTACATAAATAATTAATTTATTATAATTTTTGAAATTATAATAAAATGAATATTAAAATTTTGATATTAATATTTAATTAAAATTTGTTTTAATTAGTTAGTAGAATTAATTAAATATCTTTATTTGAGTTGGAGATAAGAATCTCACAAGTTCAAATTGGATTTGAATTTTAAAAAATTTATTATTCAAATAATAAATTATATGTGATAATTAGTTAAAAAGATAGTAGATTCAAATTTGAATTAATTATCAAGTTGTTGGATTTTATCCGATAATGTAGTTTGAATAAATAATTAAATAATTGTGGAAAAATCACATTCCCCTATTTTATAGGGTACTGCACGACACACACAGTCCAGAGACTGTGTGTGGCGTGCAACTATAGAAATCAGGGAATATATTTTTCACTTTTATTTATTTAATTAATTAATTAATGAAAAATTCAAAAATGTAGTTTTGATATTTTCATTAATAAGATAATTAATTAATTAAAAGTTAAATTGCAATTGGTTACATATTTATTTTTCCAATTTAAATATTTTCTATATAAGTTAGACTTATCAGAAAATAACAAATATACTCAATACTCAATTATTCGCTCTAAGAAAAGAACGATATTTTCCATCTATCCCTGAAAAGATACAGAACCAATCTCAGGCCTAGTCTCTAGATCTCATGTGTTGAGTACATCAAATTGAATCAGAAATATACCATCCTTTATTCTCTAAGTGCCCACACACTTCTTGAGGTGTAGAGAACGCCGTGGAAGATTTGGTGTGAGTACCTGGGAGTAGCATGGATAAGAAGATCGTTTATTTTACGAAAAGATAGCAAGGACACTTGATAGGCATCAAGAGGTATGTTTTTTATTCTTTTCTTGTTTATGATTAATGTATGTATATTAATGGATCCGCATATTTAAAAGTAGTTTAAATATGTTATAAATTTTTTGTTGTACACTGGGCCAATCCATCACACAATTCCGCTGCGTATTAGGAAACTTGTTCCTAAAAATTTGGTACCAGAGCAGTTATTAATCTCTACATACATTGACTACTGTGTGGGCATAATATGCATTCTTATAGTATCGTAATATGTGTGAATGGATGGATGTATGTATGTTTAAAGTTTATTCTTAAGGGTCGTTAATTATATGGTGTTTTGGGTTTAGGCCTGTTCTTAAATTTCGAGATGAACAACGTAAGCCATTTTTTGGGCATAGGAATTTTTGTAATTTAATTTTCTGCATTAAAATATTGGAAAAAATTCTGTAAGGCCCGAGCCCCAGGTTCCGTGCCTCGAAGCCCGAGCCCAAGGCTATCGCACGTTGCCGTATGGCCCTGTGGCCTATGGCTCCCCAACCGCACGCCCCTGCGCCTGCATCCGTGCGCGCTCCTGTGCCTGCATCTGTGTGTGCCCATGCACCTGCATCTACGCACCTTGCTGCTCCCTACCGCAGCCTGCGTGCCTTCCAGCCATGGCCCCAGCTGCTGGCCCGTGCCCCCTACGCACCCCGTCGAGCCGTTGCCAGTCATTGCTATGGCCTCCCGCCATGCCTCCAGCCCCATGCCGAGCCACCTTGTGCCGCCGGCCCTAGGGTTCTTAACGCTAAGGTTTGCACAATGTTATCTATTTAAATTATGGGCCTAATTAATTTAAGCGCATAATTAAAATTGTTTTGTTTTGAATTAATTGTTTGAGCCCAAATTCAAAAGTGGGCCTAATAACTTGTTGGGCATTAAAGCCCGAGTTAATTATTCTTAAAATTTGTTTAAGATAATTAAAAATTATTTTAATTCAAAATTAAATGAATAAATGGCTTAATGGATCAAGACTACTTGTGAAGGCCCAACGCACAAAGAGAGGGAGAAAAAAGGGAGAAACTCTGTTCAGATAGAGTCAGAAAACTCCATTGTAAAAGCTTCTTATAGCTCTAATATATAGACTCGTGGACTAAGGCTAGTTAACGCCCCAACCACGTAAAAACCTCATGTCGATCTTCTACTTTTATTATTATTATCAATAAATATTGTTCATTAATATAGTTGCCGAAAATCTCGGTTAACAGTTTGGTGCTTTCATTGAGAGCTGAAGGAAGCTAGCGCCAACGTCAGGCCTTTTACTATGATGGTGAACACGCGTCACTCCACCTTCGACCCTACCAACCCAGAGCAAGGTAACGTAGACCCACTGCCTTCTCAGCACATTCCTCAAGACCTGCCTGAAGACGTGCCTCCTCAGACGTCTCACCAAGGTGAGTCGCAAGACTACGAGGGTAAGGCAGAGTACGAAGTAGAAAACGAAGAAGAGTACTACGAGGAGGAGAACGAGGGGGAGTATCACGATGAAGCCGCAGACCCCGGGGTCCCTCGTGACGATCAGCAAGACTTGGAGGTGACTAGACTGAGGCAGCAGATCCTGGATCAGGAAGCCAGGATGGCTGAACAGGCGGAGGCGCACCGCCGGGTGCAAGAGTCTCTACGAGCCCTGCAAGCACTGATGGCTGCGCAGGGCCCGGTAGCCAACCCCACAGCTAGCCCGCAACCAGAAGCGCAACGACCTGCTCCCCAAGCACAAGCCGGGGGCCCCAGGGGTGCCAGCCCGATCCGTTCCCCAGAGCCTTTCCCCGACACGGCTCCGAAAGTCCCGGACAAGGAGCGACGGACGACCCGGAAAAAGACCACCCCCGTCGATAAAGCCGGGGCACGTTCACGGCCGTTACCTAGGAAAGAGAAGGTGCGCCCTGTCCTAGGACGAGGCCACCCAATCGATCTGCAGGGAGAGCGGCCGCGGAACGATCAGCCCCGACACGCCCCAGGGGCGAACGGGCGGGAAATGTCTTTGCACCCAAGTGCCTCGGTCAACAAGAATCGCTGGGACCGGTCTCGCCGTGAGGATCGCCACGCTCTCAGCTCAGGGGATGACACTTCCCAGGTAGATCTACGTGACGGACTGAATGCCCGGAAGGAGCGGGCCCGCAAGGAAAAAATCCTCCCTCGAGACGGCGACCTCAGGAACGACATTAATGATAGGAGGAACGAGAGAATCCCCCTGGATGACAGCATGACCAAGCAGCTCATGGAGCAAATGGCCGCATTAAAAAAGGTCACTGACCGCTTGGTCCGCAAGCAGGAAGGCGCGGACACTGACTCTGACGAAGAGGATAAAGAGCCGTGCGTGAGGCACATCCTGGACGCCGTACTGCCCAAGGGGTTCAAGATGCCAAGCCTCACCGCCTACACTGGAAGCACAGATCCTAGGGACCATCTGTCCCGGTACAACCGACTCATGACCGTGGCCCACGTCAGCGACAACGGCAAATGACTCTGCTTCTCCATCATGTTGGGCGGTCCCGCCGAAGAGTGGTGGAAAAGGCTTAAACCGGGGTCCATCCAAACATGGTCCGGGCTACAGTCGGCGTTTTGGAAGCAATTCGTGGCCACCATGAGGATGGACATGCAAATCAGCGCCCTCGCCAATATTAAGCAACTACCCGCGGACACATTGAGAGCCTATATCCAGCGCTTCACTGAAGAAGCTTCCAAGACCAAGGTCGATGACGGACAGCGCCTGGTGGAACTGCAGTCTGGGATCCGGGCCGGGTCCCCACTCTGGGACGACATGCAGCGCAGTAAAGCCGCCACTTTGGAAGAATTCATCTGGAGGGCCCAAGGATTCATCAACTGGGAGGAGGCTCAGATCCAGGCCTTCGGGTGGCCCCCGGCTCGTCACCCCATCCCCCAAACAATTCCGGGAGGTGCGGGACAGTTCCATGCGTAGTCCTACGCCACGCCCCCCATAGTCCCGGGGATGGCCGTCACACCCGGCATCAGTTACACGCCTACGGTATACGGCCCTGCCGCTTCGGGATACGCCCCGGCCCAATCAACGCACTTCTCTGGTTATGGTGTCGCGCCGGCGGGGCACAGTATGGCGCCCATCGTAGCCCAGCAATCGCAGACCGGAGTAACCGAGGCAAGCGTGAATCCCTCCCGGGGGAAGCGGTCCGGCAAAGGCCAGAACCGGCCGGAGCTGGCCAAAAAAGGGAAGAGGGGATACGAGCCCCAATATTCAGAATACACCAACTTGGTGGATTCCCGGGAAAACATCTACCTGGCTACGGAAAGAGCAGTCCACTGCCGGAAGCCTAGCCCCATGTTTAAGGGGGGAAGGAATCCCAGAGATACCAGCAAACGGTGCGCTTATCACAAAGATGTGGGCCACACCACCGACGAGTGTTGACAGCTCAAAGATGAGATTGAGAACCTCATCAAGCTGGGGCACCTCCATCAGTGGGTAAGGATGCCCGTGAGTGTCCCGGGTATGGCAGAAAGCCCCGGACAATCCACGGCGCCGGAGACGACTCGTGCATACCCGCCCCAGGGAGGGTATGCACAGGGACCTCCGGCGCAGGCCCCTCAGAGGACCGTCGCCGCGCAGGCCCCTCAGGGGACCGTCGCCGCGTAGGCTCCCGGCCCTGGAATGCCTTATCCTTCCGGGGTAGCACCCCCTCGAGTGGACGGGCACGTGGCGACCATATCGGGCGGACCCCACCTAGGAGGACCTTCGAAGAATGACCAAAAGCGCTATCTGAGCGAGCTTGACCACGACCAAGAAGTTTGTGCCCTTGTCCAGGCCCCGGCTCAGCGCCCTAAATTGATGAACCTCCCCATCACGTTCACGGAGGACGATGCCCGCAACGTCCACTTTCCGCACCACGACCCGTTGGTCGTAGATGCTCAAATTGCCAACAAGTTGGTATCCCGCGTGTTGGTGGATGACGGAAGCTCCGTCAACTTGTTGTTCAAACCCGCCTTTGCCACCATTGGCCTAACGGAGGCTGATCTGGCGTCCTGCACGAACCAAATCTACGGCTTCAATGGAGATGCACTTCTCCCCATGGGAAAAGTCCAGCTGCCAGTGACGCTGGGGGATGAGTTGCAGCGCTCGTTCAAGTTCTGCACCTTTGTTGTGGTGGATTGCCCCACCGCGTATAACGTCATCTTTGGCCGGCCCGCACTGGTCGAGTTCGGGGCCATCACCTCCATCCGCCATCTATGCATGAAGTTTCCGTGCAGCAACGGAGGAATAGGGACTGCCCGGGGAGACCAAAAAAGCGCTAGAAAGTGTTACCACGTCGCTGCCCGTCCCGTATGTATGGTCCGGGAGGAGCCCGTCGAGCCGGCCCTCTGCCCAATTGAGCAAGTAGTCCAGGAGGAGGACGATCTGGACCCGCGAATAGGAGACGAGTGTGTCTTGGAGCCAATGGACGAAATAGAAGAGGTATGCATCAGCGAAACCGACTCGGCCAGGGTCATCCAAGTGGGAAAGAGCCTGCCGGCGGACGTTCAGGCTGCCATCATCGCCCGAGTCCAGGAAAACCAGGATCTTTTGGCATGGTTCCACTCCGATATGACCGGGATCGACCGCAATATCATCTGCCACGCGTTAAGCATTGACCCAAACGCGACCCCGGTTCGACAGAAGCGCAGACCTTTGGGGACGGAAAGGGCCGAGGCCCTCAAGCTGGAGGTAGAGAAGTTGTCTTCCATCAACTTCATCCGCGAAGCTATATACCCCGTATGGCTGGCCAACCTGGTCTTGGTGCCGAAACCTAACGGGACCTGGAGGACTTGCATCGACTTCACGAACCTCAACAAAGCGTGTCCGAAGGACTGTTTCCCGCTCCCTCGAATAGACCAAATGGTGGACGCTACGTCCGGTTACGAGATCTTGAGTTTCATGGACGCCTACTCGGGCTACAACCAGATCTCCATGCACGTGGCGGATCAGGAGCACACTAGTTTCCAAACCGACAAGGGCATCTATTGCTACATAGTCATGCCTTTCGGACTCAAAAATGCCGGAGCAACTTACCAGAGGCTCGTCAATCGAATGTTTCGGGCCCAGCTAGGGCGAAACATGGAAGTATACATCGACGATATGTTGGTCAAGCCCAAGACGTCGCGGGACCACTCGGAGGATTTGGCGGAGGCTTTCGCAGTTATCCGGAAATACGGGATGAAGCTGAACCCTAAGAAGTGCACTTTCGACGTAGCTTCCGGGAAGTTCCTAGGCTTCATAGTGAGCTTCCGAGGAATCGAAGCCAACCCAGAGAAGATCAAGGCACTGATCGACATGGCCTCTCCCCGGAAGCACAAGGACTTTCAAAGCATGACGGGGCGGGTGGCCGCCCTGAGCCGTTTCATTTCCAAGGCCACGGACAAGTGCGTCCCTTTTTTCAACGTCCTTCGGGGAGGCCAGCGGTTCGAGTGGTCACCTGAGTGCGAAGAAGCCTTCCAGAGGCTGAAAGAACACTTGGCCAAGGCCCCCATCCTGGAAAAGCCAGTCGAAGGAGAGCCTTTATACCTCTACTTGGCCGTGACCGAGCATGCCATCAGCGCCGCGTTGGTACGAGAAGAGGAAAGGACACAACTCCCGGTATACTACGTGAGCAAGCGGCTACTAGACGCCGAATCTAGGTACCCGCTGATTGAAAAGCTGACTTTCTGCCTATTGAGGGCATCCCGGAAGCTTCGACCCTACTTCCAGGCTCATGCCATAAAGGTCTTAACCAACCATCCCCTGCGGCAGGTGTTGCAGAAACCTGAGTCGTCGGGGAGACTCCTGAAATGGGCAATGGAGCTGAGCCAATTTGATATATCTTACGTGCCCCGGGTGTCCATTAAGGGACAGGCCCTAGCCGATTTCATCGTCGAATGTTCCAGGATCCCCCCAGAAGAGAGTATCCCTGCGGCCTCCGCGACGCCCGTTTGGAAAATCTTCGTGGACGAAGCCTCAAACGAGAACGGGGCCGGCGCCGGGATCATCTTGGTGTCACCGTAGGGGCACCAGCTACAAAATGCCCTCTGTTTCCAGTTCAAAGCATCAAACAACGAGGCGGAGCATGAAGCTGTCCTAGCCGGCCTGCGTCTGGCCCGGGAGGTAGGGGCAGCGAACCTCGAAATTTACAGCGATTCCCAGCTAGCAGTCAGACAGATTTTGGGGGAGTATCAGACCAAGGGAGAGCGAATGGCGGCATACGTGACTCGAGCGAGGGAGATGCTCCAGACATTCACGGCGCATTCCATCCGCCAGATTCCCCAGGAGAAGAACGTGTTCGCGGATACATTAGCGAAGCTGGCAACCGACGCAGAGGCCGAACTGGCCGGACTGGTCCCCGTCAACCATCTCCCCGTCCCAAGCATCAGAGCTCCCACCGTCAATACGGTTGACCACTCCACTTCCTGGATGGGGCCACTGACCCGATACCTGTCTACCGGGGAAGTTTCGAACGATAGAGCCGCGTCAAGGAAACTCTTGTACCAGGCACACCGGTACGTCATGATGGATGGGAAACTCTACCGCCGAGGGCTGTCTATGCCTTACCTCAGGTTCGTGTCCGGTATTGAGCTGAGTGCCATCATGCATGAAGTGCACGAGGGGTTTTGCGGAGATCACACGGCCGGGCCCAGCCTGTCCAAGAAGATTTTGCGCCAAGGATACTTCTGGCCCACCATGAAGAAAGACTGCATAGACTATGTCCGCAAGTGCGAACAGTGCTAGAGGTACGCGAAGATCCCTCGGGCCCCCCCAATAGAGATAACCTTGATGAACAGTCCCTGGCCCTTTGCAGTGTGAGGGATCGATCTTGTGGGATCTCTCCCGACCGGGAGGGGAGGGGTAAAGTATGCCATTGTGGCGGTAGACTATTTCACGAAATGGGTCGAGGCGGAGCCCATGAACACGATCACGTCCAAGAAGGCCCTAGATTTCGTCGTCAACAACATAGTGTGTCGATATGGCCTCCCCTACAAAATCGTGTCCGACAACGGGAAGCAATTTGACAGCTTACACTTCACGGATTTTTGCGAAAGACACGGTATAATGAAGAGTTTCTCGGCAGTCGCCAGACCACAGGTGAACGGGCAGGCCGAAGCCGTAAACAAAATCCTAATAGGGACGCTAAAGAAAAAGCTCCAGGCCTGTAAGAGCAAATGGCCCGAGGAACTCCCCCGCGTATTGTGGGCCTACCGGACGATAGAATGGACGTCAACCGGGCACACCCCCTACTCAATGGTGTATGGATGCGAAGCCGTCATCCCAATTGAAATGACCATCCCGTCCCATCGACGCGACACATATGATCCCGCCCAGAACCACGCCTTACTCCAGGAATCGCTGGACCTTATCGAGGAGATCCGGGAAGAGTCGCAAGTGCAATTGAAGATGTACCAGGGCAAGATCGCTCGGCATTTCAACTCCAGAGTCAAGAGCCGTAAGTTTGAAACTGGCGATCTAGTGCTGCGGAGGGTCTTCCCTGCCACTCAGGATTCAGGAGTAGGGGTTCTGGGCCCTAATTGGGAAGGGCCGTATGAGATCTAGCACGAGATCTGCCCCGGAACGTACCGCCTGAAGCGGCTCGATGGCTCCGAGGTTCCGCAAGCCTGGAACGTTGAACACCTCCGTAAATACTACCAGTAGTCCTAGAAATCGTCCCAGTTTTATGCTTACGTTGTAACATGTACGCCTCAAGGCTAATTCCCTTTTGAAAAATTAAAATGACGTGTGCAAAACGTCATGAAGGGCCATTATCACCACAAAAAGGTATGCCTCAGGGCGGATTCTTTTCAAATTTCTTTCTCAAGTGACCCCAGTCCCGTCTCTGCTCACTTGCGAGGGGTGTCATCCCAGGCACGATAAATAAAAAGGACCGTGCCCGAGGCCTGTCCCACCCCGGACGAACGATGTCCGACGGTTTAAAAAACAAAGGACCGAGTCTAAGGCCGGTCCCACCCCGGACGAACGATGTTCGGAGGTTCAAAATAAAAAGGACCGAGCCTAAGGCCGGTCCCGCTCTAGACGAACGATGTCTAGGAGAATAAGGACCGTGCCACTGGCCGGTCCCGCCCTGGACGAACGATGTCCGGGGGTTCAAAATAAAAAGGACCGCACCATTGGCCGGTCCCACCCCGGACGAACGATGTCCGGGGGTTCAAAATAAAAAGGACCGAGCCTAAGGCCAGTCCCGCTCCGGACGAACGATGTCCAGGAGAATAAGGACCGTGCCACTGGCCAGTCCCGCCCTGGACGAACGATGTCCGGGGGTTCAAAATAAAAAGGACCGTGCCACTGGCCGGTCCCACCCCGGATGAATGATGTCCGGGGGTTCAAAATAAAAAAGGACCGGGCCTAAGGACGGCCCTGCTCCGGACAAACGATGTCCAGGAGAACAAAAAGGACCGGGCCCAAGGCCAGTCCTGCTCCGGACAAACGATGTCCAGGAGAACAAAAAGGACCGGGCCTAAGGCCGGTCCTGCTCCGGACAAACGATGTCCAGGAGAACAAAAAGGACCGTGCCATGGCTGGTCCCACCCCAGACGAATGATGTCCGGGGGTTCAAAATAAAAAAGGACCGGGCCTAAGGCCGGTCCTGCTCCGGACAAACGATGTCCAGGAGAACAAAAAGGACCGTGCCCAAGGCTGGTCCCACCCCGGACGAACGATGTCCGGGGGTTCAAAATAAAAAGGACCGTGCCACTGGCCGGTCCCACCCCGGACGAACGATGTCCGGTGGTTCAAAATAAAAAAGGATCGGGCCTAAGGCCGGTCCTGCTCCGGACAAACGATGTCCAAGAGAACAAAAAGGACCGGGCCTAAGGCCGGTCCTGCTCCGGAAAAACGATGTCCAGGAGAACAAAAAGGACCGTGCCCAAGGCCGGTCCCACCCCGGACGAACGATGTCCGGGGGTTCAAAATAAAAAGGACCGAGCCTAAGGCCGGTCCCGCTCCGGACGAACGATGTCCAGGAGAACAAAAAGGACCGGGCCTAAGGCCGGTCCTGCTCCGGACAAACGATGTCCAGGAGAACAAAAAGGACCGTGCCACTGGCCGGTCCCTCCCCGGACGAACGATGTCCGGGGGTTCAAAATAAAAAAGGGCCGTGCCTAACGACGGTCCCACCCGGGACGAACGATGTTCGGGGGTTTAAAATAAAACAAAGGACCGAGCCTAGGGCCGGTCCCACCCCGGACGAACGACGTCGGCCCGGACAGTTTGATCTCTGAGGCACGAAAGCATCCGGTTTACCCCAGGCAAAGCCAGGGCCTAACAACTTAAGGAAAAGGGCCATCCGGGTTAATCCAAAAACCAAGGGCCCTGAGCGACGCCAAAGCTAGAGAGAATCGTTGGGTCTAGCCCCGACCGTTGGAACCAGAACTAAACCCCCTGCAATCAGTTAGTCACGGCAATAAAGTTCTACTGAACGGTGAAAGAAAGCTTTCATAACAATCAAAGTGGCAGTGTTTTAAATTTAATTACAACCCAAAGACACTAACAAAAGTACAAAGCTGGGGCTCGGGCCTACAACGCATCCGCCCAGAGATCCGCGTCCTCCCTCTCCTTGGCCTCATACTCGGCACGCTTCGATTCAGGATCAGGGAAGACAAGGAGGTTCATGTTCTTATCCTTGCACCAGGCCATATAGATGGCCTCATCAAAGGTGACATCCACTAGGTTGTCGGCCTCCTCCTTCTCCTGACGGGTCGTTTCATGCGCCGCCTTCTCCTGAAGCAGGGAATCGCCTAGTTCGCAGACTCGGGCTTTCAGGGTCCGGATCTCCTCCTTGCCCAGGACTGACTGTGCCGCGGCCGTCTCCAAGAGAGTCGCCCTTTCGTCGGCAACTTTTGTCTTCCGGGACAACTCCTCTTCCAACCCAGTCTTGGCACGGCTAATCTCCTCGCGCTCCGCCTTAGCACGGGCCACTTCTTCCTGGAGGTGGGCCGTCTCCCTGCCAAGGGTCTCCTTGACGGCGTCCCTCTGGTTCACGGCCACCTCAAGCTCCAGCTTGGCCGTCTCCATCTTTATTGCAAGTTCAGCCACCAAGTCGGCACTCCTCTGAGACAGCAAATCGACCTGGAGCAAACAAAAGTTAGAAAACAAAATCACCACCAACAAATGACGAAGGAATATGAGATGAAAATTACCGCGGTGGCCTGGTGGCGGAGGGCCTGTGAGATGAACAACACGTCCGGATTGGCTATCGTGGCGTACCTCTTCAGCTGGAGGTCGGACATAGTGCTCCCGACCTGATCCAGCAGATCAGCGGCCATGGGGGCGATGTCCTGGCCCAGCTTGGGACGGAAGCCCGCCTCAGCAGCTAGCCGGTCCACGATCGGCTGAGGAGCGCTGAACTCAGTAGGACGGTCCGAGAACTCGACCTGACGACGGATTTTCAGGGCCTTGTAAGCGTCGTCCCTCCAGCATCGGCCATTCTCCCAGGTCCGGTTGATCAGCCAGGACTGTTCGCCCGCAGGGCGGACTCCCCCTCCTCAAGAAGAGTTGGGTGGAGGGGAAGAGCAAGCGGAGCAGGGATCTCCTTCGCGGTTAGCCTAGTCTCCCCATGTGACTCCTCGACTATTTCCGACAACGTCGTCCGAGGCCTCTTCCCGAGTTCGCCTTCCCTGGCGTCATCTTCCGGGCCCCTCTTTCCTGAGCTCCGGCTTACGGCTTCGCTCGCCTCCAAATCAATCACCGGGGGCTGGTCCGAAGGGACGTCTGCGGCCGGCTCCACGGCCTGGAAGGGGACCACTGCCAGAGCCTCGCCGGGACAGGGCACTGACCCGGATGTTTCACTGGTGGGGAGGGGCTCCGAGCCCGCCACGACGTTTGACCTCCTGGCCGCCTTCTTGGCCGACCTTTCCTTGATGAGCCTCCTCATCTCGCTGGCCGGGTTAGACATATCGGAATCCTCTGCAAAAGTATAGGAGAAAGGAGTTAGTATGATAAGTCAGACAGGAAAACACAGCAGTAAAAAAGAACAGCCCGGGACGAACCCTCATCTAGGCCCCGGGCGAGACTCAATTCCCTTAAAGCGAATGAGTGTATCCGGTCTCCTACGTCATCCGGGGTTAGAAACTCCCCATTAGCCCCAAACGCGGGGTCCGGCGGCTCTAGCCTATCCCTAGCTAAGTCCCCGACTTGGGGAGCATAAGTTAAGATTAAAGGGGAGTTACCTCGCCCCGATACACTAGCCCCAGGAGTCCCGGCAATTGGTAGGGCGTCTTCGAAAAGCTCCTCCAGCTCTTCCGAGGTGGCCTCTTCCGCCGGAAGCTGATTCTTCTTACGCTGGGCTGTCGTGGCCCGCGCCGCTCTCACCACCTCGGCGATGTGGTCGAGAGCCAGCTGCTCCCAGACCTCATTGTCCTTCTCGCACGGGATGCCCCAGAAGCTCGGGACGACAATGGTCTGGGTGGCTGCCAGCAACCCTATTAGCCGGAGGTTTCTATCATTGACATAGCCCCCAACGTCCAGCTCCTCCGCGGTCAGCTTGGCATAGAACCTTCTCCTTTCCAGGAGAAACTCGGTAAGGGGGGTTTGAATGAAGGGACCTGCGACCCGGAAGATACGATAAGAGGTGGAAGCAAAAGATGAATAAAAAAGAGGGTCCGGGGGAATACTTACCCACTCGCTGGAAGTCTAGCAGCAGCGTGGGGTTCTTGTCAATAAGGAACCCAGATGTCATGAACCAGTAATGCCTGACATCCGAAGGGTGCTTCCAGGTGCTGGTAGGAGCAGGGTAGCCACTCCGCGGCTGCAGCCTGTAAAATCCGTCCAAGCTCTTGTTTTTAACATTGACTTGCGGCACCAACTTGTAAAAATACAAGACTTCCGCCGGAGTGGGCTCCGCGATCTCCTTCGCGACACAAAACACCTTCCACCCAGCAAGCAGATGGTACGCTTGCGGCAGCAGTTGGAAAGGTGCGATCCCCACGTATGTCAGGAACCGCACGAAGTAGTCATGAAGCGGGAGCGTAGCTCCCGCGCTGATATGTCCGGCGCTCCAAGCCCCGAATCCATCCACGAACGTATGCGCCCGTTCCTCTAGCCTAGCCATGCGATTGTGGAAGAGGCTCGGAGTCGACTCGATTCCCAGCTTCGTCTCCAGGAGCAGCATCATCCGGTAGTTTCAGAACGAGTTGGCCGTTATGTCCATTTCCCACCTGTTGCCTGTGGGCGTCTTGGATCCGGGAGCGACTACAGGGGCCCTATTGACCTCTTCTTCGGAATGGAGTGTAAGGCCCGTGGCCATGATTGACGATCTGGGAACAGAGAAAGAAAGACCAAGCAGTCAGTACCTAAACCCAAAAAAGTCGGTCGAGGTACAGGGAGTCTCCTAAGGACTGCTTGGAGTCCCGTCGGACCAGGCCCGGGACCCCAAAAAGCCCCGGGACCCTGATCGGGAGAGAAGGCTATTAAGGTCCACCCTTTGTCCGGGAAGCATCCGAGCACGGTGCCACCCTAACCAGGCAGCCTCCCTAACAAATTCTAAAGCACAGGGACTAGGTGCATGCATCTAGAGAGCATAAGTTCACAAAGTTGGTAACGGAATTAGAAAAGACTTACTGTGTGGTGTCGGCCGCTGAGGCTGGTGGCTGTCCGACCGTAAGGATGGCAGAACTTCGTTCTTGAAGTGGCACAGCCGATACAGTAATTCTTCGACAAGACAAACCCAAGAAACACCGTCAGGTTGAGGAACGAAGGTTGAGGCTCTGGGAAACAGGCGGTGGCGCAGAACTAGCAAGCAGCGGAGTAGTTCGTCGGCGAGGTCGGACATGCAAAGCTCTAACAAGCGTTCGAGTTTTTTCTTAAGCTGGTTCGAAAATGGAAAAGTGCCGAATGTTGTTCTCTAGGAGTCTTTATATCAGCCCCCAAATTCTGGCCCACGATCCAACGGTCAGGTGCCTCTTCATCCGACGATCAAGAATCGCGCAGGGGGCATTTATGAGTCCTTTTGGTCTGGATCCTCGACGCTTCTAATCCAACGATCCAGGAGTGGCGGATGCCAAAGGACGTCCCATCCTATGGTCCACCTCGTTCCAGGGACATTAATGATGACTCCCCCCAGTGCGGATGGGACGCCTCGTGACGTGCGCTGACACCCTAGTCTAGGCCTAGCGGCCTTTGGGAGGCCTAGGAGACTCTTCGAGGCCCTTGCAACAATCACATGGCGACACGTGTGTTGCTTTTGCCTAAAGCGGGCCAAAGGTAAACATCCCCGGATCACGATAAACGATCCGGGCTAAGCCACCTGCCACTGCCACGGCCCTCCGGCCAAGCCCCCTAGCCCGGACAGGAACTTGGGAGACGACTTGGCGAGCGCCGCGAGGGTGGTGCAACCCTCCTCCCGGCTAGCCTGGGTGAAGGCTTGGGGGGTAAATGTTATCCCCATTTCCTGGAAGGGCTTTGGGCCTTCGCCCTGGCCCACAGTCAGGAGACCGACTCGGCATTTGGGCCTGGCCCAGGGACCCTAGACTGGGCCCGTCTGGAGGGGTCCGGGACGTACCTCCGGGTTCGTCTTCATCTTGAACAGTCCCGGTGATGTCCAGAGCGCCCGGACCGTTGCGGCCTACGGTCCCTATCCCGGAGCTTGGTATGGTCCGGGCCCGAGGTAAACGGAGCGGGCCAATGGTAAACGAACCTGGGTCACCTCCTCCCCAGTTGAAGGGCCAGGCGTCCAGGATCCTGAAACTGCCTCATTTCGCGTGGGCATTGTCCCCCACTTTTCGCCTGCAGAAAAGGTCGCCTCGGGATTGCCCACTGGAGTGTCAGGACTGCGCAGCCAAGTATCCTGACCGGTCTTGTCTCCTGAATCAGCCTCGTGACTCGAAGTGGTCAGAGCCAAAGTGTCATTTTGTCGGGCGAAGGCTTGTGTCTCAGGTCAACCAGTTGGGCCTTAACTGGTTTAAATTTTGTGTATTGTATACCTTTTTGTATTGGGCCTCCACTCGAAAGGCCCCTTGTACCCATTTCTCTGAGGGGCCCGGGTCAGATCCGGCCCAGACCCGGTGTTCCCCTCAGCTTATAAATATAAGTTGTCGAACAACGCACAAAGAGAGGGAGAAAAAAGGGAGAAACTCTGTTCAGATAGAGTCAGAAAACTCCATTGTAAAAGTTTCTTATAGGTCTAATATATAGACTCGTGGACTAAGGCTAGTTAACGCCCCAAACACGTAAAAACCTCGTGTCGATCTTCTACTTTCATTATTATTATCAATAAATATTGTTCATTAATATAGTTGCTGAAAATCTCGGTTAACAATTAAATATTGAATGATATTCCTAGTAATTATAGCAAATTAAAATTTAAATAATTAGGGCATAGTTTTATAATTTTAATTTTGCTTAATTGGATGAAAAATTATTAGAATATCATTTGGTAAAAATAGATCACTTTATTTGTACAAACTAATTAAAAAGCATAGGTTGTTTTGAGAAAACACATATTTTAAGATAGTGAGTGGGAGAGGGAGTTATATCAATAAGTCCCATGGTCTCCATTATTAGTTAGGACCGAGGTAACATGGAGAGGGCCTTGCGGCACCATTGCTTGTGTCCCCCTAAAGAAGGCTTCCGATTGTGTTATCTCAAGGAAAACTTCTTTACGAAAAGGATTTAATGATGTATTTCAAGTTTGACTGACCCCAAGGCACACTCTTGAGTTAAGTCATTGATCTAAAATAATGGGTTACACTCACAAGGTACATTAGACTTTCGAGCGGACTAGTGTATCCTAGACCAAACTAGCGATTGTTTATAAGTCAAAAGAGAAATGTTGATTTGAGTTTTCACTTATAAATTCGAGAACTTGTCTCAATATAAATTTGGAATTAATCTAACCTACCCTAAGGTTGGCCCATTAATGTTCAAATTAATTAATCGTGGAATTAGTAATTATTTTTTATGTGTTCTTTAATTGTTGCATTCATGCATCACGTTTACTATTCCGAAAATTACTGATATTTATTATATGCATAAATTCATTTTTGTTTATTTATTTATTCCCAGCAAAGATGTATCTTGGTGAATTACACATCGATGCTTTTCTTAGTTCTTTGGTTTTTGAACCTGAAAACATGCCACACTGGTTTCAAGGCATTTTGACCATTTTTTCTTATAAGAAGATGGTGTCAACCGTTTGTAACAAACCTCCAACAGAACCACCTTTGGCTACTAGCTATGAAGCAGAAGAAAAATATGCAAATTTGATGAAATCCGATCAGTTGGCACGTTATTGCATGCTTTCAACCATGCCTGACGAAACAAAGGAAAAGTATATACACTATGACTCAGCACATGAGATGTGGCAAGCAATGACAAATGAAGTCTTTGCTGAGTGTCATCGTTTGTAATAAACGAAAAAGGTAAATGAGATTTACATATATTTTTTCAACTTTGAATAGTATATTCAAATACTATGAATAACAAATTCAATTTTTGGATAGTAGATTAAAAAATATATGCCACTAATCTGTTTTTCCTTTTGAAGAATCAGAATCCTGAAAAGGAGGAAGACACTGATGATGATTTTGATAGCCAGTAAAGCTAGAGGAGTTGGAGATTAGTTTTATTTAGAAATTTTATTGTCAGTTGAACAATATAAATTTCTTTATTTTTTTTTTAGAAATTCTAGATTTCTTTGAACAAAGAAAACTACAATCTAGAAATTTAGTTTATTATTAGTAATTTTTATTATTAATGTTTGGAAACTTATTTATATTTTTTCATGACATTTATTTCTTTTATTTATAAAGTAGTTATTATTTAAAGAAATTATCTATTTACTTGTTATGCAAATGCTTTGGGATAAACAAATTTACATACTTATAATGAATGACAAATTATTTATTTAACTACGAATTATTTAAAACAGGTAATCATAGATATATTAAAAAAAGACCGATTCCGATAGTGAAACCTATATGTGGCACTTGAGATTGGGTCATATTGGTCTAGATAGAATTAATAGGCTTGTAAAGGATGGTCCTTTAAGAGAACTATCTATTGGATCTCTCCCTGTATGTGAGTCCTGTCTAGAAGGCAAGATGACTAAGAGACCTTTCTCTACTAAAGGTTCAAGAGCTACAAAACCACTTCAGCTTGTACATACAGATGTTTGTGGTCCACTAAATGGACAAGCAAGAGGAGGTTATGAATACGTTGTCACTTTCTTTGACGATAATTCAAGATATGGTTACCTATACTTAATGCAAAGAAAATCTGAAACTTTTGGAAAGTTCAAAGAATTTCAAGTAAAGGCAGAAAAACAATTAGGTAAATCACTGAAAGTTCTTCGATCTGATCGAGGAGGAGAGTACTTGGATTTTGAATTCGAGGACCATCTGCATGAGCATGGTATTCAATCCTAACTCACAACACCTAGAACGCCATAGCAAAGTGGTATTTAGAAAGATGGAATAGAACGTTACTAGATATGGTTAGATCAATGATGAGCTTCTCATCATTACCACTGTCATTCTAGGGCTATGCGATTCAATGTGCTCTATATATATTGAATGTTGTTCCATCTAAGTCTATCCAGAAGACACGCATGGAATTATTATAGGTTGTAAACCTAGTTTACACCATATTTGCTTTGGGGTGTCCTACACATGTGCTAAAAAGAAAGACCCGGAAGTTGGAATCACGCTCTGAAGTGTACATGTTTGTGGGCTACTCCAAAGAGACTAGAGGTGGAATTTTCTATAGTCCCAAAGAAAATAAAACATTTGTATCGACAAATGAAAATTTTCTTGAACATGACTATGTTAATAACCACAAACCTCACAATAAGGTTGTACTGGAGGAGATGGTCTCGAATGAAGTTGCAAAGTCACCAGCAACAACCAATGAAAAACAACAAGAGGAAACTGCTAGTTCTAGTCAGAACAGTAGAGAGCCTCATCGTAGTGGGAGGTTTAGTAAGCAACCCATACGCTATGAACACGAAGTTCAAATGCTTGTGTCTAAAACAAACATAGATGATCCATTGACATTTAAATATGCAATGAATGATTATGCAAGGACAAATGGCAAGACGACATGAACCAAGAAATGGAATCGATGTATTCCAATTATGTCTGGGTTCTTGAAGATCCACCTGAGAATATCAAGCCCATTGGTTGCAAGTGGATATTCAAGAACAAAAGAGGAGCGGATGGGAAAGTAGAGACTTTCAAAGAAAGTCTTGTAGCCAAAGGCTACACACATAAAGAAGGGGTTGATTATGAAGAAACTTTTTCTCCTGTTGCCATGCTAAAATCCATTCATATACTCTTATCCATTGCTACATGCATGGATTATGAGATTTGGAAAATGGATGTCAAAATAGCTTTTCTGAATGGCTACCTTGACGAAACCATTTACATGTCTTAACCAGAAGGGTTCGAAGTAAAAGGTCAAGATAAAAAAGTTTGCAAGCTTCTTAGGTCCATCTATGGACTCAAACAAACTTCTAGATCTTGGAATCTTAGATTTTATGACACAATTAAAACATTTGGTTTTGAACAAAACGTTGACGATTCATGTGTCTATAAACAAATCAAAGATGGTGTAGTAGTATTCCTCATTCTTTACGTTGATGATATATTACTGATTGGCAATGACGTAACATCATTATCAAAGGTAAAGAACTGGTTAGCTGAACAATTCCAAATGAAAGATTTGGAAGAGGCCAAGTATGTTCTGGGCATTCAAATTCTTAGAGATAGACAGAACAAGCCTTTGGCACTGTCTCAAGAAAATTATATTGATAAGGTGCTAGAACGCTTTAATATGCAAAACTCTAAAAAGGGTGATATGTCAACCCGTTCTGGAGTAATCCTTTCCAAGGAGAAGTGTCCCAAAACCCCTCAGGAAGAAGAAGATATGAAACAATATCCCTATGCCTTAGCGGTAGGCAGTCTTATGTACGCTATGCTATGTACAAGACCAGACATTTGTTATGCAGTAGGGATAGTCAGTCGTTATCAATGCAATCCTGGTTTGAGTCATTGGATTGCAGTGAAGAATATTCTCAAGTATCCTAGAAATACTAGAGATTATATGCTTGTAGATTCAGGTGGAGACCTGAACCCCACTGGTTACACTGATTCTGATTTTCAATCAGAATGAGATAGTCAGAAATTGACTTCTAGATCAGTGTTTACACTTGGAGGAGGAGCAGTAGTTTGTCGAAGTATTAAACAAACCAGCATTGCAGACTCCACCATGGAAGCTGAGTATATAGCTTCTTGTGAAGCAACTAAAGAGGCATTGTGGCTCAAGAAGTTCTATTCCGATCTGGAAGTAGTGCCAGATGTGGATAAGCCACTAGTCCTATATTGTGACTATTGGGAAACTTATATAGGATCTTTATTTATTTTCATGTAGATCTAATATTAAACAAATTAATATGAGATAACCTAGAACATGTTTCTAAAATGTAATTCAAAGAGAAATAATGATAAGAATACTTACATTATACACAGCGGAAAGAATGAGTCATTCCTTCAGTTTCTCTAACCCTTGTATCCTTTTTGTCATAGACTATTACCAAGAAACTAAACCGATCCTCTATTATCTTCACAGTCTTCCAAAGTATCCTTAGAATCACCTAGACTAGAGTGGGCAATTCTCAACACGTGAGATAGATACAGAGAGAAGAAGAGAAAGAATAATGAGGCTTATAAAAGGACTTATGTTTAGAGAGAATCTAAAACCTATCAGAAAACCAGTGTCTGTCATCTGTCTTACTTCTTGTTATCCCCAAAAAATTAGAGATCGATGACATGGCGATAGAGGTGACAAGTGGCAGTACATGGTCCGTAAACGACACATTAATAGTCAATAAATATATTGGCTCCTCAGAGGTTTGATAAAGTGATCTAGCTTAGGAGTGACCCAGTAGACCAATGAAGAATTTTGACTGGCCAGTCAAGTGTCATGACCGACCAGGCATGACCTTGTCCGACCAGTCATATGATTGTCTGCCCAGTCAAGTGCATGTCTGCCCAGTCAAGTGTGTGTATGCCCAGTGAAGGTGTGTTCGACCAGCCTGAATGTGATATGGATCGACTAGACAGAGCAGGACTACGTCAAGATTCCCAGAAACGGCTTCAACAAGAATCGGTCTTGGCTTGCGTGGGAATCTCTCATTTATCCCACGAATATAGTGTACTGTTACATTTTTAATATTATTGTAAATTAAATATAATGAGAATAATAAAATATCCCGATTATGGGGGGATATCATTTGTACGATCCTGAGCCTATAAATACAAGGCTTATGGCATCATAAAGGGGATTTTTTGGGGGGAACTTTCGATTGAATTCTTATTTTCTAGAGAGAGAGAGAGTACTTGTATTTGAGAGAATTCTTGTATTCTTGTAATCTACACTGAAGAAACTCAGTTGACTCAGGTTCATCTGATCTTGAGTGTAGATCTATAATCACAACTCTAAGTGGATTAGGCTATTACGATCACATTGGGGCTGAACCACTATAAAATCGTCTGTGTCGTTTATTTTCTCTTGAAGGTTTTATCGTTTTTGACGTTCACACGTCGTTGGCCAAAAACGCGGTCAATACTTCTGTTTTGACTTCTCTCTTAACATTCCTTTTATAGACTCAATTAGGTCATTTATTTATTTAAAATCAATAAAATAATAGCCAATAATCAGCCCTAGGTCGAAATTATCACGGGCTTTAGGCCCGTGAAATTTCCCATTTGATTATAAGCTCATTGGACTTAAAATCAAAGCCTGTATTATTTTCTATTGATTTTGTTAATTAAATAATTATTTAAATCCTTTATCAAATTAATTATTTATAATTTGAACCTTGATTTAAACTTATTTATTAATTTAGATACCAATTTATCTTAATTAATAAATCTGTCCTAATTTCTCTTTTCTTCTCTAAATTACATAACTCTGTGAAACTATCCAAAATTGACCTGGTCAACTTTGATAATTCTAATTGATAATTAAATGAATTAATTGAGACTATCCAGATGATTTTATCCAAGGTAAAGTGGGGACCATGGGCCTATGAAATCAAGCTCCAATAAGTTATCATAAATCTAACAAATAAATTTACTAACTTATTAATTCCTCGTGACTCCACTAAAGACTCGGAATTGCACTCTTGAATTTATAGAACACTCTATAACAAATGTAGATACACTATTAATTATCCATTGTTACAACCATAATTGTTACTCAATCCTCTATAGATGGTCTACAATGAGATGAGACTAAAATACCATTTTACCCCTCATTGTATTTTATCCTTAAAACACTTAGTTCCTTGTTAGTGATATTTCAGTAAACTAATATTAATTACTGAAATGAGATCTCTATCATTTAGCACCTTCAACCAAACTAAAAGGAAACCATCGTTTCACTTCTTCATCAGAAGCTATAGATGTTCATATCTATGATTAACACTCCCACTCAATTATACTACTGTGTTCCCAAGATGTAATAATGGGCTAGTCCATAGGGTAAGCTGGTAACGAACAAGTCAAAGAACTCAAATAATATAATCAGTTAGAATACTAACCACTCATAATAGAGATTCAATCGACCTATGATCAACTATATGATAGGACTACAATAGATAGTAATGGTATGTTTACTTATGCTATCTACTGTCAATATCGGTCCAGTCTGATGCAACAAATACATCCGATCTTATCTACTTTGCTAATGTTCTGGAAAGAACATAGCACTACAATGTGTAAGTAGATCATATCGTAAATTGGCAAGTCAGTGTAAATCCTGTGCACTGACTAATCTGAGGACAAACTTATTTTGAACATATAATCATATTTATATTCCACTATGATTACGTCACTATAAATACGATTAGCTATATGCTCAAGATTTAATAGAAGTTTATATTAAACAAATAATCATGAAAATAAAACATGTGAGCAAAGTGATTGACTAAGTCAAAAATGATTTCTATTCTTTTATTGATAATAAATGAGATTACAAAGAAATTTGGGTTTTAATTAGGGCATAAAACCCTAACAGTGACAACAATGGGGCAGTAGCTGACTCAAAGGAACCACGGAGTCATAAGAGGGGAAAGCACATCGAGAGGAAGTATCACTTGATCAGAGAGATAGTTCACCGAGGAGATGTTGTAGTTATGAAGAAAGCTTCAGGGCATAATCTTGCATATCCCTTTACAAAGACTTTATCTTTGAAATCTTTTAAGGAGCAAGTAAGAAACATGGGAATGAGAAAGATGACTCATTTGCTTTAGGGGAAGTGAGAGATTTTTGGGAATTGTGCCTTGAAAGCATATGTAATAGACATTATTTTTAAGAAATAAATAAATAAATTGAATTTGGTATGCATATATTATATGGACAATATTATTCTATGATAATATTAAGTAAATATCATAAAAATTCCTAAGTTCATATATGTGATCTCAACCATGTATTGGTACGGGAGGATTGTGAATAAGATAAATGAACTTGAATAGTTCGCAGTAAAATAAAGTTATGGAATATTTAGATTAATTACTGCAAGTACGATCCACTAGTATTATGAATACATGTGATCAAGATCCGGATTACTAATGTAGTAGGACACTTTAGTGGAGGTGCTTTATATATTAGAGAATATATAGAATTGGATCAGATATGTTTATTAATACTTAGTTAAATAAAGTTTCGAAGTATTAATTAAATATATCCACTGATGATCATATACAAATAGATCTTAATCCCAAAGTTACTATAAACTCCTGTTTATGTTATATGAGTTCTTTGATTAACTCGTTAGGGTTTTTCAGAATGATCAGTCTAGAAACTTTTGTTTTGGGAACTCATTAATGTAAATGGTTGGTGTTATCCATAAAATTAGCATTGATGATGTGGCAAGTAATCCCTGGACATGTGGCTGACACCTGGAAGCGTCTGCTAGAGTATCGACTAGAGGACACATTAGAAGCAGTGTAAGCCTGTCTTACCCGCGACCAGTCTGGTTGATGGTTCCGTGTACAAGGCGACATTTATGGGAAGATCTTTATGAATGTCGAATTTATCTCATACAATCTTCTGGGTATCCGATTATTCAGGAAAGAATATCTGTAACAATCTTTTGTAATCTCCTTGGAGCCTATAAATAGCAAGAGATAGCTCAAGGGAGAGGACTTTTGGCTTTTGAATCATTTGAAACTATAATAATTCTCCTAGTAAACTTGTATTGTTCTTCAAAGATTAGTGAAACTCATTGAACCCCAGTTCTTTGATCACTCTTCTGATTTTTATATCAATATCATTCTAAGTGGACGTAGGTCATTACCAGATCCTGGGGCCGAACCACTATAAATTACTGTGTTTTATTTACTTTTGTCATTACGTTCTTCTCATCTCTTTCACTCATATCAAGCATATTTTGACTGCGTGTCAGTTGGCCAAATCTTGGGTCAATATTCTGGTGCTTTCATTGAGAGCTTGATTTATCGTCGTTGAGAAAACTAATGGTGAAAGCTGGAAGGAAAACTAGACAGGCGGCCGCCGCTGCACCGTCAAACCCGGCACCTCCTCCTCCTCCTGCGAGCATGGTGGAGGATGAGCCACAACTGGACTTTGAAGAGGAGGAAATGGACGATGCGACGCTGAAGAGTACTCTGGGCGCGTTGCAGGAAGAGCTACCTAATCTGAGAGTCAGTCAGGAGACTACCGCTGAAGTTATGGCACGGCAGCAGTAGGAGATTGAACGACAGCGCGCGGAATTGAGCGAAAGGCAGGCGGAGGTGGACCGCCGCCAGAGCGAAGCCATGGCAGTCCTTGAAGCAGCCTTGCTATTGGCCAGAAATCAGACTGCACCTGCCTTGCAGCCTGACCAACCGGTGAATGGGCCACCCCAGAAGGGTCCTAATCCGAGCCCACCGATTCAGCCTTCGAGTCCGCAAAGGCCCGAGCAACCTCAGGTGCCCCATGACGATATCCCACGGGATCCTGAGGCGCAGCCACCATCCCAAGCTGCTCGGGGTAATCCCCCGCAACAGAGGCAGAATAGGGCCGAGCATCAGCCTCGCAGCCCTAGACGCTGTAGGGATGATGGGCCGAACCTACCGAACAGGGGTCAGTACCCTCCTGGCAACAGGAGAGACTCAGAGTTAGGCTCTGCGGTCCGGGGCCCCCCACGTCACGATGATGCACGGGGACACCACGACCAGCGCAGACCACCCTCTAATGCTCGGGATGGTTCAGCCAGGAACGGGCATCGAGGGAACAGTCGATCTCACCATAGCCAGTCAAGGTTCAGAGATGGCCACGGATACAATGAGGCTGACTCAGGCAAGGGAAATGCCGGTGGGAGGAATGGAGAAAGAGGTAAAAGCAGGAGCCAAGTACCTCAAGATGACCAACCAAATAGACAGGATGCTGGGGGGCAGCCCAGACAAAATAATGTCTTCAATCGGCTCGGTGGTAGCGAGCAACGAAGAAGAGAAGAGGACCTGAGAGATGTAATCAATGATCGCCGCGAGAGGCACGGCGAGAACGTCCCCCCTGCAACAGAGGCCACCGCGATTCCTACCGCAGTGCAGGCCCAGATAGACACACTCAACCAGGCTGTTCAGCAGCTGGTCGGAGGAAGGACTTCTTACATCGATCACGATAGGAGGAAAGGCACTCCTTTCATACAAAGGATAGCTAACGCCGAAACTCCCAGCAAATTCAAGATGCCTACGCTTCCAAACTTTGACGGGTATGGGGACCCAGTCTCGCATGTGAATAAGTTTGAGATTCAGATGGACATTCAGAAAGTGTCCGAAGACGCTCGGTGTAGGATCTTCCCTGCAACACTTTTTGAAGCAGCGCAGGAGTGGTTCTTTCAGTTCCCGCCTGCAAGCATAGTTTCCTGGGAAATGTTCGTAAGGGAGTTCTACGGACAGTTCTATGCGGGTCGTGTGCACCCAACCGAAGCAAACCAGCTAATCGAAATTCGCCAGCAGGACGGGGAGTCAGTTTACGTCCAGCGCTTTATGCGAGCGGCAGCTGGAGCAAAAACAGTAGGAGACGAAGGCAAGATGATGGCCATTACCGCAGGGGTTAAACGTTGCTCTCCTCACTGGAAAAGTCTCCGAAAGGAAGGAGTTAGAACCACCCAGGAGTTCTTGGACCGAGCTAATCATTACATCAAGCTCGAAGAGGCCATTGCCGATGATGGAAAGCCTTCAAGCAAGGACAAGAAATCTGCCGAACCCGCCAAAGTCGCCAATGGGTCCAAACCCAATGGCAACGGCAAAGGCAACGGGAACGGTAACGGCAATGGTAAAAATGGTGGAAAACGGCCGCACAATGAGCCTTCCACCTCCGACAATAAACGAGCCAAGGGTAATCGTTATGAACCTAGGTTCACTAACTACACTGCCCTCGTTAAGTCTCGGGGAGAGGTTTACCAGGCCACAAGCTCTAGTGTGCCTTACAAGAAACTTGGACCCATTCGAAAGGACATTTCGAAAAGAGACACTACCAAGTTCTGTCGTTATCATAACGACTATGGACATGACACTAATGAATGCAACCAGTTAAAAGACAAAATCGAGTTCCTTATTAGACAAAGACACTTGAGAAGGTACGTACGGGCCTCGGGAAATTCCCAACGAGAAGTTCCAGGTGGCAACGAGCAGGCGTCCACACGCCAACACTCGCCACCATTACAGCCTGCCCCCGTGGCTGGAACACTCTTAACCATCTGTGGAGGCCCGCACCTCGCGGGAAATAATGGAAAGGCCAGAGAACGATATGTTTGGATTCTGCGCCACGAACAGGACATCGAGATGATCACTGTGGAGGACCGTGCACCGAAAAAGGCTCGGTCAGAGGAGGGTGAGATAACCTTCTCTGATGGCGATGCCCAACACGTCCGGTTCCCACATTCCGATCCCCTGGTCGTGGACATCCAGATGGCCAATATGATGGTGAAGAGAGTACTAGTCGATACAGGAAGTTCAGTGAACATCCTGTATAAGTCAACACTGGAACGCATGAAATTGTCCGTAAAGGACTTGGAGCCCTGCAATCAAACGATATACGACTTCTCTGGAGAAGGACTCGCCCCAGCTGGAATGATCAAACTTCCAGTAATGACGGGTACAGCGCCTGCAACAAGGACATTACTCGCCACTTTTGTAGTGGTCGATTGTCCTTCGGCGTACAACGCCGTTATTGAAAGGCCCATACTAGTTGATCTACGGGCCGTCATCTCTATGTGGTACCTAGCCATGAAGTTCCCAACAGACGCGGGGGTAGGACGTGTTTTAGGAAACCAAAGGGAAGCCAGGGAGTGCTACAACGCCTCGATCACAAAGGCGAAAAGTGGAACGTCGAGAAGCACTACCCCAGACCGATTGCAGATGGCAGTAGATACGCAAGCCCAATCAGGTGGTGAAGTCACCAAATAGGGTATTGCCCAAAGTGAGGATGGAGATTTGGATCCTCGCTTTGGGGATTTTGAAGAGAATGTTGGACCTGTTGAGGACCTGGAGGAGGTCCAACTCGACAAAAAAGACCCGACCAGAGTCGTGAAGGTTGGGAAAATCTTAGAGCCTACCACGAAGCATGCACTGGTGGAATTCTTGCGAAAGAACCAGGAAGTTTTTTCCTGGTCGCACAAAGACATGGTTGGGATAGATCCTACGGTAATCAGCCACGTCTTGAACATAGATAAAACTTTTACACCCGTGCAACAAAAGAGAAGGCTGCTCGATAAAGATAGATCAAGAGCCTTGAAAGAAGAAGTCGAAAGACTTAAGGAGAATGGGTTTATCAGGGTGGCGTTTTATCCATCGTGGGTCTCAAATCAGGTGCTGGTCCCCAAGCCTAACGGCAAGTGGCGGACCTGTGTGGATTTTACAGACCTCAATAAAGCCTGCCCAAAAGACTGCTTCCCACTCCCAAGGATCGACCAGCTGGTCGATGCGACTGCAGGACATGAGATCCTCTCGTTCATGGATGCATATTCAGGCTACAACCAGATTAGCATGCATCCCCATGACGAGGATCACACCAGCTTTCAGATCGATACAGGCTTATACTGTTACAAAGTCATGCCCTTCGGACTGAAAAACGTAGGTGCGACTTACCAACGGCTAGTCAACCACATGTTTAAGGAGCTGATCAGTGCAAACATGGAGGTATATGTGGATGACATGCTGGTATAGTCTAAGAAGGCAGAAGGACATGTGAGGGATCTACAAGAGTGCTTTGATGTGTTAAACAAGTACCAGATGAAGTTGAATCCCCTCAAATGTTCCTTTGGAGTCGGATCAGGGAAGTTTTTGGGGTTTATAGTAAATTCAAGAGGAATCGAGGCCAACCCTGGCAAGATAAAAGCCCTGATCGACATGAAGTCGCCGGAGAGGATCAAGGATGTACAAAGTTTGACCGGAAGGATCGCTGCCCTAAGTAGATTCATCTCAAAATCAACTGAAAAATGTGTCCCTTTCTTCAATCTACTCAGGGGCAATAAGAAGTTTGAATGGATGGGAGACTGCAAGCAAGCATTCTAGGCCTTGAAAGCTCATATGGCGCAACCTCCCATCTTGTCAAAACCGATCGAAGGAGAAACTTTGTTTATTTATCTGGCGATTACTGAAGTTGCTACTAGTGCGGTACTTGTACGGGAGGAAGAAGGCGTACAGAAAGCAGTCTACTATGTCAGCAAGAGGCTGGTCGGTGCAGAATTAAGATATCCGCCAATCGAAAGGTTAGCATATTGCTTAATACTAGCCTCCAGGAAATTGCGTCCTTACTTCCAAGCCCATCCAATCACAGTTCTAACCGACCAGCCCCTTCGGCAAGTCCTCCAAAAACCTGAGGCGGCTGGGCGATTGTTAAAATGGGCGGTCGAACTAGGGCAGTTCGATATAATTTATTCACCGCGAGCAGCAATAAAGGGACAAGTCTTGGCCGATCTTGTTGCGGAGTTCACCGAACTCCCAGACAGTGAGCAGTGCGAACGGCCTGAAGCGCCCATGCCTCAAGACAAAACTCCTTCGTGGAAGCTATTCACGGATGGTTCATCCAACGAATCCCATGCTGGAGCGGGAGTGATATTGATAACGACGGAAGGGCATCGATTTCACTGCGCAATCAGGTTAGACTTCACCGCGTCAAACAATGAAGCAGAATACGAAGCACTCCTCGCAGGATTAAGAATGGCCAAAGATATGAGCATAAAGACGCTTGATATTTACAGTGGCTCACAACTAGTCGTGAATCAAGTCCTGAGAGAATATCAAGCGCGAGGCTTAAAGATGATGGCCTACCTGAATAAAACAAAGGATTTGCTAGCCCAGTTTACAAAGTACACCCTCCAGCAAATTCCGCGAGACCAGAATTCGAATGCAGACGCCTTGACTAAACTCGCGAGCGCAAAGGATGCAGACACCTTGAACATAGTTCCAGTAGAAAGACTGAATAAGCCGAGCATAGAAGCGGCCGAAGCCAATATGGAGATTCATCTAGAAGATACATGGATGGCGCCTTACTTGGAGTATCTGACGAATGGCACACTGCCAGCAGATAGAAACAAACCCAGAACTCTGCAAAGACGAGTCGCTAGGTACATACTGGTCGATGGTGTTATGTACCGAAGAGGATATTCAATGCCACTACTCAGGTGCGTTACACCAGAAAAAGCTAAGGAACACATGAAGGAGGTGCATGAAGGCTTCTGCGGGGATCACGCTGGGGGGCAAAGTTTGGCAAAAAAGATTCTAAGGCAAGGCTACTTCTGGCTAACAATGAACGAGGATTCGATGGAGTATGTATGAAGATGCGACAAATGTCAAAGATTCTCCAAGATTCCACGAGCAGCTCCAAATGAACTAAAGCAGATGCAGAGCCCGTGGCCTTTCGCAATATGGGGGATAGATTTGATTAGATCCCTGCCTACATAGAAGGGCGGAGTAAAGTACGTAGTTGTAGCAGTTGATTACTTCACCAAATGGGCCGAAGCTGAACCACTCGCAACCATCACGACCAAGAAAGTTCTTGACTTCGTCATCAAGAACATTGTATGGCAGTATGGTCTGCCCAGGAAGATAGTTTCATACAACGGGACCCAATTTGACAGCGACTTATTCACCGATTCTGCGAAAGGCATGGAGTTATTAAAAGCTTTTCTTCAGTCGCACACCGCCAGACGAATGGGCAGGTCGAAGCCGTGAACAAAACTCTTAAAGACACCCTGAAGAAAAGACTTGAAGAAGCTAAAGGAGCGTGGCCAGAGCAGCTGCCTGAAGTCCTATGGTCGTATAGAACGTCCCACCGAATAGCAACAGGCCATACCCCATTTTCCTTAGCCTATGGATATGAGGCCATGTTGCCTGTCGAGTTAGATCCCCCCTCACATCGGCACTTAACTTACGACCAGGATCAGAACAACCAGCTAATGATGGACTCCCTAGACTCAATCGACGAGATGCGAGAGAAATCTCAACTCCGAGTTGCTGCTTACCAGCAAAAAGTCGCCCGGTACTTTAACTCCAAAGTTAAAGAAAGAAAATTCAACGTTGGTGACTTAGTGCTACGATGAGTTTTCTTAAATACCCGCGACCCCACTCCTGGAGTGCTCAGACCTAATTGGGAGGGACCTTACTAGATTGAAGAAGTCCTTCACCCAGGCACCTACAAACTTGCACGCTTAAACGGAGATCTCGTTCCACGCTATTGGAATGGAGAACACCTGCGCAAGTATTATCAATGAACAATCCTTTTTAAAGGACTGGCTTGTGTAAAGATTTTCAATTTTTTACAAGTTTTGCAAAGAGGATTAGTCGTGTTATATGGCTAATTGCTCGTGTATGTAAGGTTCTATTATAGAATCACTCGTAAAGACATGTTTAGTCCATTTTTAATACGAGATTATAAGGGACTGTGCGCAGCCAGTCATTCTTGCCAACCATTGTGAATTTACATTTGCAAGTATTTGTTCATTACGTGTGTTGTTTTGCTGTATTACAAGGATCATTTTTTCGCACGAACAGGAATGTTCGAACATGCCACGGTCAAGGCAAGTGACCAAGGACCTAAAGCTCCTCGATCACTTGGGGGGCATATAAGGCACATCGATAGCAAAGCATACTCTCAAGGTATGTAAACACATGAACAAAATGAGTGAAAGCATGCTACAGTACTTAGAGTATTTTTCAAAATTTATGTTTTGTTAAATCATGCCAAAGTACTATGCTAAGTTCGGTCATTCGGACAAATGTTATAATAAGTAAGAATATTATAGCATCAAGATTTAAGCTTTTACACCGCAAGCATCGCTGCTTGGATGTAACTTTTCAAGTAAAAGAAAAAAGATTTATTGCCCGTGTAGCAAAGTTTAAAAAAGAAATTATTGTCTTTACATTACGACCCGTGGGTCGTATATCCAAAAAGAAAGAAAAAATATAAGAGAAAATTTTAAGAGGCATTCGGGGCCGGAGGGTCCTGAGCAGCATCCTGGTTGGTCGCGTCCTCGACAACTTCTTCTTCTTCCACACCAACGATGCTTGGAGAGGCAGGGATCCTCAATCTTGCCTCCTCCTCGGCCAGTTGGGCGGTGCAGCGAGCCAACTCAGCAGCCCTGACTTCCTTCGAAAGATAGCTAAAGTCGGCACCCTGATTATGTTTCCAGAAGTTGTAGAAACATCGGAGCGTCGTCCTCTTGTACTTTTCAAGATTTTTGGAGTTGTCAAGCTCCAACTGCTTCACCTTGCCTCCAAGAGTGACAATAGCCTCATCCTTGGACTTGATTATCTCTCCCAGGTGCTTGATCTCGCGAAGATGAGCTTGATTGAACTCTCGATACTCTTGCCTCAACTTGACTGCTACATCCTTCGCAGCTTCAGCCTCTGACAGCTTAGTCACCGCCGCATCCCTCTCTCGGACCATGGCCTCCAAATCCTTGGCATGCCTAGCCTCAGCAGCAGAAAGCTCCTCAGCCGCCTTCACCTGGTGCCTCTCGATGGCCTTTGCCTTAGCCTGCTCGAGGTAAGCCTGGGCGCGGGTACGAGCAGTAGTGGCAGACAACAAGGCCTGTAAATAAAGAAAAAAGGAGTTAGAACTTATCATGACGACTAAAAGAATAAAGTTTGAAATACAAAGAAGTACTTACGCTGGAGATTTCGTTCAGAGTCCTGTTCAGGATCTGGTCGGCTGGCATGTCTTCAGCTTCGACCATTGTAGCTCTAACACGGTCTCTTTTGCCGATGTGATCGAGACGATCCCTGGCAGAGCGAATGGCACGGCTCATGAGTTTGGCCCCAAGAGCTTCTTCATGAGTAGGCTGCTCTCTGGCAGGTGCGGCCGGAGGATTCAACGGGGCAGGGGTAGTCTGCTGCTCAGAAAGAACTGGAGGAGGGGTAGAAGTTTGTCCTGTTGGCGCGGGACTTTGCCCAGTTGGCGCGTCCTGAGGAAGGTCTTTTGATCGACCCTTCTTGGCTGGAGGGCCTCGGCTGGATTCACCAGTTCTCTTCTTAGGCTTCCGTTGGAGTTGAGGAACCTCCTCTTCATCCTCGGCCTGGTACATGTCGAAGATGTTGGGAGTAGACATATCTGGATGTAGGTAAACACAGCAAGTTAATAAGAAAGGAGGCAGGTGAAAGTATGTTATACAACTGAAAGGAGGTAACCAAGTAAATACCCGAGCTACAACTACTGGTCGCTACACTATTGACTCTATTAGTCATATACTCATTATCTGGCATGAAGAAGTCTGGCCCTAGATTTGGAGCATATGTAAAGTTACCATCCCCGTCAAACAAGTGACAGGGAATTGGCAAACCATTTAAAAGCGAAATAACTTTACCATTATCGTCAGAGGATTCTCCCAAGTCAACAATAGGCTCTTTGGCCTTTTGTTTCCCCTTGCCTTGGGGAGCAGAAGGCCTTTCTGCGGAAGGGCTACCCGTGGGTTCCCTGATTGTAACCCCCGTAGGCCTCCTCCGAGGAGGAGGCATAGGAGGTTACTGCTCGGGAACCCCCTCGGCAGTGGCTTCGTCCACCACGGACCCTCTAGTTTCATGGCGAGGAGCCGGGAGGCCAGACAGCCTCAAGTTTGTTTCAGTTTTCAGGGTCTTGCCACTTTTTGCTGCGTCAGACGTCCTGGCCAGAGTGTTGGACCTCAACACCATGTCTGGTGTTGGGGTCGGACGTAACCAAGGGCCTGAAAAACAGATTACAGTTTGAGAAAAATGAAAGGAGACACCTTAGGTTAAAGTATCGACCAGTCAAAGACAAGCTCCTACCTCCTCGTGCGAAGGCCAAGTTGTTGCTGGTTATGTCTGGAGTAAGGAAATACTCCTTATTGTAGTGCCCCACGTTCGATATATGGGTAGTGCCACTCAAGAACGTCCAACCGGAATCCTGGTGGCAGAAGTGGAAGAAGCCCGTCCCGTTGTGCTGTGGGTTAGATTTAAGGTAAAAAAGATAGTTGACCTCGTGGGGCGAAGGTTCTGGCCATTTGTTAAGTTTATACAGGATAAAGAGTGCAGCCAACATCCTATATCCATTTGGAGTTATTTGGAAGGGGGCGACACCAAAATAATTGGCCAACCCCACAAAAAAGGGATGAAGAGGGAGGTAAGCTCCCGCCTCAATGTGATACCGGGACCAGTCGCTGTTTGCACCTCCTGGGAGGTTAGCCCTCTGGTCTGCGGTAGGACGTATAATAGTAACCCCCGTGAGAGGGAATTTCCTGAAGCAGTTAGCAACCATTCGAGGGGTCACTAGACTAGCTGGGGAAGTATACCACTCAACATCAGGCGGATTCTGATGGCAAGGGCGAGCCCTAGTTTGGATATTAGGGTCAGGAGCGAGATTTTTTCGACCACTGGTCGAGGGAACCCTAGCCTGCAGATCAGGCTGGGCAGGAGAATTTGGGTTGCTTTCGGACTCAGGTCTTTTCTTGCCAGAAGACTTGGAGCGGGCCATTGGAGAGGAAGGATGGAGTCTGGAAGAGGATCGCGAGAAAGGAATCTCGTGGACACGGTCAGCTGGTTGTTCTTCTCCCTCGAGCAGCTGGGTGAGAAGGTCATCGTCGATGGGTCTTTCACCTCCCCACAAATCTGGCATTAAAGTCTGCAAACAGAAGAATGGGGAGGTGAGGATATAGAACTTTAAAAGGCTTTTTAGAATAGCGCTGGTCGAGTATAAAAGTTAGGCTTTTATACAACAGCATTCTAACAAAAAGCTAAATCTTTCTACATGAACAGTTTGAAAAATGGATCAAAGGGTGAAAGTAAAAAGTTTTCCTGGAAAAGCTTTTTCAACTCCCCTTAGGGCGGGAAAAATTTATTTTTCAACTAGCCTAAAGATCGAATTTTTACTTCGATTTTACGTCCTAAAAAGCATGATCCTGGATTTTAAACTAACTCGTAACTCTACTTTGCCTACAAAACATTCTGTCTACAAGCACCTTAAACCAGAAACAGATAATCTCAAACAGTCCACCGTCAGAAGCATGCACCACGAGAAATTAGAAGCATGGGATTTCGAAAACTTACCAAGAAGAGTGATCGTGGAGGTGGAAGAAAGGTCTTCGGAGATCAAGGAGCTCACGGTCTGAGTCTTGGAAGTGTAGGAAAACGGTCTCCGGGGAAGTTTGAAACTCTGGTTTTTAGGGTTTCTTGCAAAAACAGTGGCGTGTGTAAAAAGAAAAAGGAGGCTTCGAAGGTTTTATATAAGTTTGTCTCTGATATTAAAAAAGTGTAATCATTAGTTTTCCTTTTTCAAAGTATGGGGAAACGGGATGGCCGTCGAAATTGTTTCTGGGGAACCGAGAGGACATGATTAGACAGAAGTGGGTTACTTTTTTCAAGAACACACGAAGGGTTCTGACACGTCAGGCGGGGTTACCGAAGAGTCGTTCGTCCAAAAGTTTATTTACTGCTCGTGATAAATAAACTTGGGGGGCAAATGTTATCCATAAATTAGCATTGATGACGTGGCAAGTAATCCCTGGACACGTGGCTGACACCTGGAAGCGTCTGCTAGAGTATCGACCAGAGGACACATTAGAAGCAGTGTAAGCCTGTCTTACCCGCGACCAGTCTGGTCGATGGTTCCGTGTACAAGGCGACATTTATGGGAAGATCTTTATGAAGCCCGAATTTATCTCATACAATCTTCTGGGTATCCGATTATTCAGGAAAGAATATCTGTAACAATCTTTTGTAATCTCCCTGGAGCCTATAAATAGCAAGAGATAGCTCAAGGGAGAGGACTTTTGGCTTTTGAATCATTTGAAACTATAATAATTCTCCTAGTAAACTTGTATTGTTCTTCAGAGATTAGTGAAACTCATTGAACCCCAGTTCTTTGATCACTCTTCTGATTTTCATATCAATATCATTCTAAGTGGACGTAGGTCATTACCAGATCCTGGGGCCGAACCACTATAAATTACTGTGTTTTATTTACTTTTGTCATTACGTTCTTCTCATCTCTTTCACTCATATCAAGCATATTTTGACTCCGTGTCAGTTGGCCAAATCTTGGGTCAACAGCTGGGAACATAGTATACAGATTAGGAATCTATACATTCTCGTAAGAGATTGAATAATGGTTCTCTTTAGAGTTGACATTTGGGACTGAAAGGTTATTGAGCCCAAATTCATAATTTGGTTATGAATTAACCTTCACTAGTAAAGTCGATGGTACTTAAGGAAACAAGATATAATTAAAAGGGTAAAGCGGTAATTTTATTCCCGGTTAATGATGAACCATTATTAGAGGTTAATTTGTATGTAATGATTATATCAATGGACGCTTTATTGTTATAAAGTACTCAGTAAATGAAATGTCTATAATTACAAGAGTGTAGTCTCATATTTATAGTGGAGTAATCATGAGATTAATAAATTAAGATTATTAAATTAAAGAGTTTAATTAATAATAACAAATTTATTGGAGCTTGGAATTATAAGTCCATAGGTCCCCACAGCAGCTCTATCAACACTATTCAAGGCAAGAGTTGATATAAAGGGTAAAATTGTAAAAAGACATATTTAAGAAAATTTTTGTTTTTCGGGCCAAATAGGCAATTATGTGATAACAGTAATGAATTAATTAATTACAAATTAGTTATAATTATCAAAATTAACTAATAATTAATTATTATATAATTTTTGAAATTATATAAATAATTAATTTATTATAATTTTTGAAATTATAATAAAATCAATATTAAATTTTCGAAATTATAATAAAATGAATATTAAATTTTCGAAATTATAATAAAATGAATATTAAATTTTTTAAATTAATATTTAATTAAAATTGGTTTTAATGAGTTAGTAGAATGAAATAAATATCTTCATTTGAGTTGGAGATAATAATCTCACAAGTTCAAATTGAATTTGAATTTAAAAAGATTAATATTTATTTAAATAATTAATTATATGTGATAATTAATTAAAAATATAATAGATTCAAATTTGAATTAATTATCAAGTTGTTGGATTTTATCTGATAAGGTAGTTTGAATAAATAATTAAATAATTGTGGAAAAATCACATTCTCCTATTTTATAGGGTACTGCACGACACACACAGTCTCTGGACTTTGTGTGGCGTGCAGCTATAAAAATTAGGGAATGAATTTTTTACTATTATTTATTTAATTAATTAATTAATAAAAAAATTCAAAAAGATAGTTTTGACATTTTCATTAATAAATAAATAATTAATTAAAAGATAAATTGTAATTGGTTACATATTTATTTTATAAATTTAGATATTTTCTATATAAGTTAGACTTATCAGAAAATAAGAGTAATACTCAGTACTCAATTATTCGCTCTAAGAAAAGAACGATACTTTTCATCTCTCCCTGAAAAGATACAAAACCAATCTCAGCCCTATTCATGCGTGCCTAGCATGCAGACTGCCCAATCAGTCCAATTTTTTTTTAAAAAAATATGTCCAGTTTTTCAATCCTAAAAGAAGCAAAAAAAAAAAAAAAAAAAACACAACCAAATTATTGCTAAATTTACATATAACATGTAACATCCAATTAACACACTAAGATATCAATCAATTTCATACATGTTGACCGCGTTTTTGGCCAACGACGTGTAGACGTCCAAACGACAAAAACCTTCAAGAGAAATAAACAACACAGACGATTTTTATAGTGGTTCAGCCCCAATGTGTTGGTAATAGCCTAATCCACTTAGAGTTGTGATTATAGATCTGCACTCAAGATCAGATGAACCTGAGTCAACCGAGTTTCTTCAGTGCAGATTACAAGAATACAAGAATTCTGTCAAGATACAAGTATTCTCTCTCTAGAAAATTCGAATTCGAAAAAGTCCCCTTTATGATGCCATAAGCCTTGTATTTATAGGCTTAGGATCGTACAGATGATGTCCCTCATAATCGGGATATTTTGTTATTCTCATTATATTTAATTTACAATAATATTCAAAATATAACAATACACTATATTCATGGGATAAACTGAGAGATTCCCATGCAAGCCAAGACCAATTCTTGTTGAAGCCGTTTCTGGGATTTTTCACGTAGCCTTGCTCTGTCTAGTCGATCCATATCACATTGAGGCTGGTCGGCCAAACCTTCACTGGGCAGACATGCACCTGGCTGGGCAGACATGCACTTTGCTGGGCAGACATGCACTTGGCTGGGCAGACATGGTCATGACTGGTCGGACAAGGTCATGCCTGGGCAGACAATCATATGACTGGGCAGAAAAGGTCATGTCTGGGCAGACAAACATGTGACTGGTTGGACAAGCAACTGACCGGGCGGACATGATGCTTCTATTGCCACGTCATCATTTTCAAATTTTGGGGATAACATTTGCCCCCCAAGTTTATTATACGATTTTCTCGTATGATAAAATTTTCTTCTAGAAAAATGTTTTTGAGGTCATCCAAAAGCATCCATTCGGCCGATAACTTTCACATAAACCTACGATTGAACTTGTCTTTTGATTTCTTCAAATTCTATTTTTTGATCTTGTCGTAGTATCCCATGAGTAAGAAAACATGTTTGTGCCCCATGTCCTTGAGATTCATTGTTCTTTTGGACCTTATAGCCAATTGGTCATTATTTTTTCTAACCACTCGGACAATGGGTATGCCCCAAGATGCTCGGACGCAAAAGATTTAGTCTTGAATTTTTATGCCCACCGATCGGTCACCTTGATGCTCCTCGGTCATGCACTCGGACACCTCGGCGCTGGCTAGTCAGATGCCTCAGCATCCGCTCGGATGCCCAAGGCTTAGCTCCTCGAACGCGTGCGGCATCTCCTTGAAGGTGCACCCCAGCCGCTCGGACGAATGATGCTCGGACACAGTCACACCCGATCGGATGCCGCTCAAATCCACTCGGACGCAGCCTTGGCTGCTCGGACACCAGCCCTCGAACGTGCGCCATTCGGATACCAGCCTTCGAACACCAGCCTTTGGATGCAGCCCCCTAGCCGATCAGACGCACGTGCAGAAGCAACCCAGTTGCTCGGACACCACTCGGATGCAGCCCTCGGACGCGCGCAGGGGTCTTCTTGGGCACACTCGACATCTGCTTGGGCACATGGCATAGCCATTTAATCCTATGCCTAAAACTTTCCCTACCAAAAAACATCAAAGCACCTTGTTTGAATCTCCCAAAAGTGTTTTGAGAGATTGATTTCTCTCAATCAATCTTGGGAAAAATTTGACTTCTCTTCTCAAAGAAAATTTTTCACTATGTAGTAAATATTTTTACTTTGCATTCATTTTCTCGTGTTTGTTTGATTCACTCCAGAGACTCATCGATGTTATTCATTCTAAACAACAGAGTTTCCTACTCGATCGGTGATACATGCTTAGCCGACCAGGGAAGTTGTATCTGCTCTCCCGACCAGGAAAACTTTGCACCTGATCAACTAAACCTTGTACCCGACTAGTAGTTTGCTCTTTATTCTTGTGAAGACAATTGTTGCTTAGCAGCTTTGATATTTCTCTCTTACAGCTGAGTTGTTGGCATTTATAATTTACTTTTCTTTGTTAACTTAAAACATTCTAAGTCTTTTTTAGACTTAAAAAGTTGTAAGTTTTTTGTGAATAGTAAAGTCACTCTGGTGTATGCCTTATATTTTCGCATGAGTATTTAGTTTTCTAACTTAGAAATTCTAGACATTTCATAAGTCCATACTAAGTATACTTTCTCACACTCTTATTGCTCTAATATTTTATGAGCATAATGTTTATTGTCACACGAATATCTGCTTCTAACTTGAAATGTAAAAAAATTCCAAGTTACTTAAGCTTTGTCAAACAAGTTAGCTTAATGGCCTTTTTGGACTTCGAAAATTTACAAGTCAGCCTAAAAACAAATATATTAACTCGTGCTCTTATTTCTTGTATTAAATTATATACCAGTATACCCCATGTGCTCCCCAGGTGATCGAGGGTTGAAAGATCCTTAGTCACTTGCTACTTGACCGAATCTGTTCGAGCAGTTAATTACTCGTGAAACACATAGAATATATGGAAAATATTCGAGCAGTTGAACATTGCTTGAACGTATCGACTAGTTGAACACTGTCTGATTTTACCGACCAGTTGAACACGGCTCGGATAACTAACACACATGCATATTTGTAGCAAGAATCGACCACGCTGTGCGTAGTCTCTTTTATTACTCGTAAATTAAAAAGGACAAAACATGTCTAATAACGAGTCTTAAACAACCAAAATTGTTCAAAAATAAAATGACTGGTTAGCAAATAACCAGCTCATAAACCAAACTTAAATAACAAGTAAAACAACTCAAAATCAAGCTACCACTCTGAATGCGGTATTTAGAAATAATATATCCTTCGATGTTCGCCACTCCAGTGGTTTCTGATCCTAGCACTCACGCTTAGCATACCTCTCCCTTGCTTCGTTGCTTTCCTCAGCCAAGTGTGGACCTCCACATATAGTGTCTAAGGTAAAGTCCACAGGTCCGGGCTGCAAGGGTGGAGGTCTTTGTCGTCTGAAACCAGGATTGCTGCTACCTCATTCTCCTTAGGGTGTCTCTGCCTGGTACTTCCTCAACTTGCCCGACCGGAGAAGAAATTCTATCTCGTTCTTGAGGTGATTACATTCATTCATGTCGTGACCATAATCTCAGTGGAAACGAAAAAACTTATTCATGTCTCTCTTCCTCATCTCTTTCCTGATGGGTGGAGGTTTCTTGTAGGGAACTTCTTCATGACTAGCAAGATATATTTCTGCTCGGCTAGCCGAGAGAGTGGTGTAGTTAGTGAACTGAGGCTCATACTTGGTTGGCTTTTCATTTGAACTCAAATTTACTTTCTTTTCCTCATGGTGGTCAGACCCGTTATTTCCACATTTCTTTCCACCATCCTTAGGAGAGTCAGTTGATCCGCCCGGATTGTTTATGCCATTCTCCTCTTTCTCGATTGCATCATCCAATTTCATATACTTGTCTACTCGGTCAAGAAATTGTTGAAGTGTTGAAATTGGATTTCTATGTATACTATCCCACAGAGGGCTCTGATAAGTTATCCTAGCGGATATGGCAACCATCTTCCCCTCGTCTCCTACAGCAGTTGCTCTATTGGCTTCTCTAATGAATCTCTGTATATAATTCTTTAGAGACTCATCTTTTCCTTGTTTGATATCTTCCAAGTGGTTTGCATAAACTGGTGGAGTCCGGGAAGTGTTGAATTGTCTACAAAACTCCTTCCTGAATGCTTCCCAAGAGGTAATGGAGTTCGGCTTAAACTTCCAATACCATTCATGGGCAGTATCCGATAATGTAGTCGGGAAAAATCTACACCGATAATCGTCACTTACTCCTAGAAATTCCATCTGGTCCTCAAACTTCCCAATATGTCTGATGGGATCTGCCTTTTCTGTATATACTGGCAGAACCAGTGCTTTATATTTTGCCGGTGGCTGGGCTGCTCTAATCCGGGCACAAAATGGGCTGCCACTCCGGTGGTCTATCGCATCTATCTCGGAAGGTCGTTTTGACAAACCTTGCACTGCAGCTGCTAGTACATCCAGCTGGGCTTGGATGGCTGGTGCAACTGATGAAGTTCCAAGATCTTGACCGCCTGGTCGGGCATTACCATCTGGCGCGCTGTCGTCAAGTATTTCTACTTGACTGGAAGGGCGGTCCAGATTTTTCCCTTCGACTGGGACGGTCCTCCTCTTGTTGGTGATAACATCCCTTAGATCCTTCCGGGAAGCATGCTCTCCTACTCGATCGAACACCGTACTCTTCGATTTCCCAGAGGGCTTACTACGCGGGACTTGCTCTCTCCTACTACGTTGCTGGTTGGGGTGCAGTGGAGGCTTTTCGGTATGTCCTGGGTAGTCTTTCCTTCCTTGTTGGTCGTTGCCTTCCTTTTCCTTTGAATGATCGGTGTGATGACTATTATCCTCATCACGACCATGCCCATCTTTGAATTGTGAAGTCCTCTTATCTCAAGGAGTCCTGGTCTGATCCTGCCTGGGTGGGTTCTTCTTACTGTCCGATCGGTGATTTCCTGACCTCGAAGTTTCTGATCGTTGGCTCCTGGAGGGGGTTCTAGAGTGCTCTCTTTGCGTCGAGGCAGTTCTGGATCGGTCCCCATCATCTTCCCGACCAGGGGGGTTACTCCTACTTCTGTCCGGTCCACGAGAATTGACTTTGTCAGTGGTCCTTCGATCAGCATTATTAATTTTTCCTCCCTGGGAGGCTGCTCGTGCTGCGGCTTGAGCATTGGCTTGGGCCAATTGGGTAGCCACTTCTAGAGCAAGTGCTGCTTCATGATGTCTCCGGTTGACCTCCTCCTGTTGTTGTCTGAGCTCTTCGCTTCTGGCCTCCATATCGCGTCTTTGCTGCTTTAACGCAGCTCTTTGCCTGGCCATCTCTTCAGCAAAAGACTCCTGCCGAGAATTGAATTGCATCATCTCCTTTTGGAAAGCACCTATTGCTTCCTAGAGTTGTTCAACTTCTGGAGTGGTCTCCTCGAGAAACACTCTGGGCTCAGTCTCTAGGTTCTGTGGTCCAAGATCTTCTGATTTAGCAGGCTCTTTTGACATGCCTGACTTTTTGGATGCCACATTGGTATTCTTGGGTGCCATTTCGATATGATAGTTGTGTGCTTCTTCTCTTCAGGCTCTCAATGAAAGCACCAAAATGTTGACCGCGTTTTAGGCCAACGACATGTAGACGTCCAAACGACAAAAACCTTCAAGAGAAATAAACAACACAGACGATTTTTATAGTGGTTCAGCCCCAATGTGTTGGTAATAGCCTAATCCACTTAGAGTTGTGATTATAGATCTGCACTCAAGATCAGATGAACCTGAGTCAACTGAGTTTCTTTAGTGCAGATTACAAGAATACAAGAATTCTGTCAAGATACAAGTATTCTCTCTCTAGAAAATTCGAATTCGAAAAAGTCCCAAAAAGTCCCCTTTATGATGCCATAAGCCTTGTATTTATAGGCTTAGGATCGTACAGATGATGTCCCTCATAATCGGGATATTTTGTTATTCTCATTATATTTAATTTACAATAATATTCAAAATATAACAATACACTATATTCATGGGATAAACTGAGAGATTCCCACGCAAGCCAAGACCAATTCTTATTGAAGCCGAATCTGGGATTTTTCATGTAGCCTTGCTCTGTCTAGCCAATCCATATCACATTGAGGCTGGTCGGCCAAACCTTCACTGGGCAGACATGCACCTGGCTGGGCAGACATGCACTTTGCTGGGCAGACATGCACTTGGCTGGGCAGACATGGTCATGATTGGTCGGACAAGGTCATGCCTGGGCAGACAATCATATGACTGGTCGGACAAGGTCATGCCTGGGCAGACAATCATATGACTGGTCAGAAATGGTCATGTCTGGGCAGACAAACATGTGACTGGTTGGACAAGCACCTGACCGGGCGGACATGACGCTTCTATTGCCACGTCATCGTTTTCAAATTTTGGGGATAACAATACATATTCATTCATAAAAATAAACTAGCAACCTAAGTCTCTGAGGCCAGTTGTAGGAAATTGCATATTACATGATCTTTATTTATTTTCATGTAATTTACATATTGTCAAACAAACATATAAATTCCTAGAACATGCTCCTATGAAATTGATACAAAACAGAGTAAAGTAAAGAAACTTACATTACACAGCGGAACTAGAACAACTTCATCCTTCAATCTCTCTAACCTTTGATTCATTTATGTAGCAGAGTATTATCAAGAGATTGAACTAGATCAGGAACACAGACTTCCTCACCAAGCCTTTGATCAACCTAGAACTAGTGTGGGCTTGGTTCTCACCACATGAGATAGAGATCTGGAAGAGAAGAAGAGAGTGAGTGGCAAAAAAGTATTAGACTGTCTATGTTTCCACTTACGCAATGAATTTACTGAGACTCCTTTATTGAAAACCCTAGATATCATATTCCTTATATAGGCAACTTAAAGGTCTTTATTTAAACTTAAATTTAAATTAATAAACAAAAAATAAAAGCCTTGGGCTCCCACAAATGGACTTGGGCCCAATCTCTTTGTTTTGAATTTAAATCCCAATTGGGCCTAAATTAAAAACCTTTTTATTTATTTATCTTTTAATTAATTAACTAAATCCTTGTTCAAATTAACTAATTATAATTTGAAACTTGATTTAATATTATCTATTTATATTGACACCAATTTATCAATATTAATAAATTTTCCCAAAGATTCTCTTGTATTATCTAAATCTCACATCTCTGTAAAATTTTCCAAAATTGAACCTAGTCAACTTTAAAAACCCTAATTAATAATTAAATCAATTGATTGATACATTCTAGATGATTTACTCAAAGGAGATACGGGGACTATGGATCCATGAAATCAAGCTCCAAAAAGTTACCGTAAATTTATTTACGAATAATTTCACTACCTTATTAATTCCTCGTGACTCCACTATAGACTCGGAAATGAACTCTTGAATTCATAGAACGTATTTTCCAAACCATAAATACGTTATCCATTGTTATAACCATTACAGTCAGTCAATCCTCTATCGATGACTTACTAACGAGCTGGGTGCAAATTACCGTTTTATCCCTCATCAATATTTTATCCTTAACTCCCACTAAGTTCCTTATAAATGATACTTTTGTGAACTTAATCACAGAAATGAGATCTTAATCATTTAACCTTTTGAACAAAGCAATTAAGGAAATTATCTTTTCACTTCTCATACGGAAGTTATAGATTTCATATCTATGAATAATACTCCCACTCAATTACACTACTAAATCTCCAAGATGTAAGTATGTGTTAGACCGTAGGGTAAGCTGGTGACGAACAAGTCAAAAGATTTAAATAATATAATTAGCAGAATATTATCACTCAAAATTAAGATCGACTTAACCTATGGTCAACGTTGTGACATTGATGACATTCGATAACAACGATACTTATTTATCTATCAATAATCAATATCGGTCCTAATCTGATGTAACCAAATACATCCGATCTTATCTACTTGGTTAATGCCTTGAACAAGACATCACACTCTGGTTGTGTAAGTAGATCATATCGTAGATTTCCCAATCAGTGAAAATCCAAAGCACTGATCTAATCATAGGACTCGTTCTTGTGAACATATAATTACAACTATAATCCACTATGACTTAGTCACTATAATTGTAACTATTTATATGTTCAAGATTTTATAAATGTTTGTATTATTCCAATAATCATGTAATAAGGAAAGCAAGTAACACGATTATCAAACTAAATGATTTCTAGTACTTTTATTGATAATATAAAATCGCGTTACATGTTCGAAATGGTTTTTTAAGGGCATAAAACCAAACATGTCTTTGGTACACAATTTAATCATCCCATCACACACATACTATTTTCCCACAAAGTAGTTTCCCTTGGATAGAATTAGCTTGCCGGACTCAAACATCGCTTTGATGCCCGATTTTCTCAACAAATGCCCACTCACAAGATTCCTACTCATATCCGGAACATACAACACATTGGTCGATAAAACATTCTTTCTGGATGTGAAGTAAAAATCAAAATTCTCCTTGCCCAACACCTTGGACCTATGTTAATTCCCCATTTGGATCTCATGCACATCCTTTGACTCTTCAAAGGTTTTGAAGATCTCTCTATCATAAGTAACATGAATGGTGGCACAAGTGTCATACCACCACCCTTGCACTCTCGCTTGGATGGAACCACACAAGATGTGTAAGATAGGATGTATTTTGTTACATTGGACTGGACTGATATTGATTATTGAGAAGATAAGTAAGTATCGTTATTATCTAATCTAATCATATCACAACATTGACCATAGGTCAATTCAATTTTAATTCTGAGTGATTAATATTCTGCTAATTGTATTATTCAAGTCTTTTGATTTGTTCGTTACCAGCTTACCCTACTGACTAGCTCATACTTACATATTGGAGATTTGGTAGTATAATTGAGTGAGAGTATTTATCATAGACATGAAATCTATAGCTTCTGTTTAAGAAATGAAACGAAGATTTCCTTATAGCTTGGTTCATGTGTTAAATGATAGAGTACTCATTTCTGTAATTAAGTTTACAAAAATATCATTTAAAGGAACTTAGTGGGAGTTAAGGATAAAATACCAATGAGGAGTAAAATGGTAATTTGCACCAGCCTCATTAGTAGATCATCTATAGAGGATTGAATGACGGTTATGGTTATAACAATGGATAACATATTTACATTTGGTGTAAAGCATTCTATGAATTCAAGAGTGCAATTCTGAGTCTATAGTGGAGTCACGAGAAATCAATAAGGTAGTGAGTTTTATTGTTATACATAAACTCATGGTAACTTATTGGATCTTGAGTTCATGGATCCATGATCCCCTTGTCATCTCTTCTGTAAATGAACCCAGTAGTCTTGAATAATTAATTATAAAAATATCATATTGACTAGTTCAATGGAAATAAATAATGTTAAATTATTTATTAATATTTTGTGAGAAAAGAAATAGAAGAAACTTTGAGGATTTTATTGCAAATTCTCAAAAAGAGAGTATTATAGCCAATTGGGACAATTTTATAAATAATGATAAATTTGTATTAATATTAACAAAATGAATTAAAGAATTGTCAAAATTATAATTGGTTAATTTTGAAAAGTATTTAATTAATAGTAATTATTAAATAATTAAAAACAAATTGGGAAACTAAAACCTATTTTGTGCCATAGCTAATTGCCTATATATACTAGTGTTATAGAATGCATTAGGTCAGATGAATTTGATAGGATAAAAATTCACTACTGATATTCTATACCAAGCTGCCCACTCTCTCTTAGTTTTTCTCTCGGAATTATCTTCTCATGTGTTGAGACTTGCCCACACAAACACTAGGTTGTTTAAGAGAAAGATTTGGAGGACTGTGGTCTTGTTTCAAAGTGGCGTGGATTCCTTGCAATAACTAGTGTAATACCCTAAATAGCCAAGACCGTTACACTGTGTATTTTAAATAATGCTAGGCTCTCTAATAGAATCATTTTGTCATAAACGTGCAACTAAGCGTGATTAGCAGCATAGGGTTAAATTTTTTGGACAAAATGAATAATCTTTTCATTAAAATGTTAAGTGCATACATGGGAACCCAAAATAAACGTTTACAAGGTCATTTACAGCTCCAAAAGGGTAATTACAACTCAAAAATTTCAAACAGCCAACCTAAGCGGAAAAATAGAGTTTGACCCTAGTTCCTCTGAGAAACCACGACCGTAGTGGTCGACCAGCCGCATATGTACACAATGTTGGGAATTTTGTCCTAAAAACATATGTAGTAAACATTGTTTTTAAGAAATAAATAAATAAACTAAATTTTGTATGCATATATTATATTGAGTATATTATTTTGTGATAATATTAAGTAAATATCAGAAAAATTACCAAGTTCATATATGTGATCTCAACCATGTATTGGTACAAGAGGATTGTGATTGAGAAAAAATAACTTGAATAGTTCACAGTAAAATAAATTTATGGAATCTTTAGATTAATTACTGAATTACTAGTGTAGTAGGACACTTTAGTGGATGTGCTTTATATATTAGAGAATATATAGAACTTGACCAGATATGTTTATTAATACTTAGTTAAATACCGTTTCGAAGTATTAATTAAATATATCAACTGATGATCATATACAAATAGATCTTAATCTTGAAGTTACTATGAACTTTCGTTATCTTATATGAGTTCTTTGACTCACTCGTTAGGGTTTATCAGAATGATCAGGCTAGAAACTTTTGTTTTGGGAACTCATTAATGTAAATGGTTGGAAACAAAGTATACAGATAATGAATCTATACCTTCTCGGAAGAGATTGAATAATGTTTCTCTTAAGGGGTGACTTTTGGGACAGAAAGGTTATTAAGCGCAAATTCATAATTTGGTTATGAATTAACCTTCACTAGTAAATTCAATGGTATTTAAGGAAACAAGATATAATTAAAAGGGTAAAATGGTAATTTTATTCCCGATTAATTATGAACCATTATTAGAGAGTTAATTTGTATGTAATGATTATATCAATGGACGCATTATTGCTATAAAGTACTCACTAAATGAAATGTCTATAATTACAAGAGTGTAGTCTCATATTTATAGTGGAGTAATCATAAGATTAATAAATTAAGGTTATTTAATTAAAGAGTTTAATTAATAATCACAAATTTATTGGAGCTTGGAATTATAGGTCCATAGGTCCCCACAGCGGCTCTATCAACACTATTCAAGGCAAGAGTGTATATAAAGGGTAAAATTGTAAAAAGACATATTTAAGAAGAATTTTGTTCTTTGGGCCAAATATGCAATTATGTGATAATAGTGATTAATTAATTAATTAAAAATTAGTTGTAATTATCAAAATTAATTATTGTATAATTTTTGAAATTATAATAAAATGAATATTTAATTAAAATTAGTTTTAATTAGTTAGTAGAATTATATAAATATCTTTATTTGAGTGGGAGATAATGATCTCACAAGTTCAAATTGTATTTGAATTTAAAAAGATTAATATTTATTCAAATAATTGATTATATGTGATAATTAGTTAAAACGATAATAGATTCAAATTTGAATTAATTATCAAGTTGTTGGATTTTATTTGATAAGGTAGTTTAAATAAATAATTAAATAATTGTGGAAAAATCACATTCCCCTATTTTATAGGGTACTGCACGACACACACAGTCCCTGGAGTGTGTGTGGCGTGCAGCTATAGAAATCAGGAAATAGATTTTTCACTTTTATTTAATTAATTAATGAAAAATTCAAAAAGATAGTTTTGATATTTTCATTAATAAGATAATTAATTAATTAAAAGATAAATTGTAATAGGTTAGATATTTATTTTTTAAATTTAAATATTTTCTATATAAATTGTACTCAATACTCAATTATTTTCTCTAAGAAAAGAACGATACTTTCCATCTATCCCTGAAAAGATACAGAACAAATCCCAGACCTATTATCTTGATCTCATGTGGTGAGTACATCAAGTTGAATCAGAAATATACCATCCTTTATTCTCTAAGTGCCCACACACTTCTTGAGGTGCAGAGAACGTTGTGAAAGATCTTGCTGTGAGTACCTGGGAGCAGCTTGGATAGGAAGATCGTTTATTTTACGAAAAGATAGCAAGGACGCTTGATAGGCATCAAGAGGTATCCTTGACCAAACAAGCAGTTGTTTATAAGTCAAAAGAGAAAGGTTGAGTTGATTTTTCACTTATAAGTTTGAAAACTTGTCTCAAAATTGATTTGGAATTAGTCTAACCTACCCTAAGGCTAGTCCATTAATGTTCAAATTAATTAATCATGGAATCAATAATTATTTTTTATGTGTTCTTTAATTGTCGCATTCATGCATCACGTTTACTATTATGAAAATTACTGATATTTATTAGATGCATAAATTCATTTTTATTTATTTATTCCCAGGAAAGATGTCTATTGGTGAATTACACACCGATGCTTCTCTTAGATCTTTGGTTTTTGAACCTGAAAACATGCAACACTGGTTTCGAGGCATTTTGACCATTTTTTCTTATAAGAAATTGATGTCAACCATTTGTAACAAACCTCTAACAGAACCACCTTTGGCTACTAGCTATGAAGCAGAAGAAAAATATGCGAATTGGATGAAATCCGATCGGTTGGCACGTTATTGCATGCTTTCAACCATGTCTTACGAAACAAAGGAAAAGTATATACACTATGACTCATCACATGAGATGTAGCAAGCAATGACAGAGGAAGTCTTTGTTGAGTGTCATCGTTCGTAACAAACGAAAAAGGTAAATGAGATTTACATATATTTTTTCAACTTTGAATAGTAGATTCAAATACTATGAATCGCAGATTCAATTTTTGGATAGTAGATTCAAAAATATATGCCACTAATCTATTTTTCTTTGTTTTTCCTTTTGCAGAATCAGAATCCTGAAAAGGAGGAAGACACTGATGATGATTTTGATAGCCAGTAAAGCTAGAGGAGTTGGAGAGTAGTTTTATTTAGAAATTTTATTGTTAGTTGAACAATATAAATTTCTTTATTTTGTTTTAGAAATTCTAGATTTCTTTGAACAAAGAAAACTACAATCTAGAAATTTAGTTTATTATTAGTAATTTTGATTATTAAAGTTTGGAAACTTATTTCTATTTTTTCATGACATTTATTTCTTTTATTTATAAAGTAGTTATTATTTAAAGAAATTATCTATTTACTTGTTATGCAAATGCTTTGGAATAAACAAATTTACATACTTATAATGAATGACAAATAATTTGTTTAATTCTGAATTATTTAAAACAGCTAATCCTATATCTATTAAAAAAGACTGATTCCGATAGTGAAACATATCTGTGGCACTTGAGATTGGGCCATATTGGTCTAGATAGAATTAATAGGCTTGTAAAGGATAGTCCTTTAAGAGAACTATCTATTGGATCTTTCCCTATTTGTAAGTCCTATCTAGAAGGCAAGATGACCTAGAGACCTTTCTCTACTAAAGGTTCAAGAGCTACAGAACCACTTCAGCTGGTACATACGGATGTTTGTGGTCCATTTAATGTACAAGAAAGAGGAGGTTATGAATACTTTGTCACTTTCATTGACGATTATTCAATATATGGTTGCCTAAACTTAATGCAAGTAAAATCTGAAACTTTTGGAAAGTTCAAAGAATTTCGAGCAGAGGCTGAAAAGAAATTAGATCTGATCGATCGAGGAGAGTTCTTCGATCACTAAAAAGAAATTAAATCACTGAAAGTTCTTCGATCTGATCGAGGAGGAGAGTACTTGGATTTTTAATTCGAGGACCATCTGCGTGAGCATGGTATTCTATCTCAACTCACAGCACCTGGAACGTCATAGCAAAATTGTGTTTCAAAAAGACGGAACAGAACGTTACTAGATATGGTTAAATCAATGATGAGCTTCTCATCATTACCACTGTCATTTTGGGGCTATGTCATTCAATGTTCTCTATACATATTTAATGTTGTTCCATCTAAGTTTATCCAGAAGACACCCATGGAATTATGGAATGGTTGTAAACCTAGTTTACACCATTTTCACATTTGGGGGTGTCCTGCACATGTGCTAAAAGGAAAGACCGGGAAGTTGGAATCACGCTCTGAAGTGTGCATGTTTGTGGGCTATTCCAAAGAGACTAGAGGGGGATTTTTCTGTATTCCCAAAGAAAATAAATTATTTTTATTGAAAAATGCAACTTGTTTTGAACTTGACTATGTTAATAAACACAAACCTCGCAGTAAGGCTGTACTGGAGGAGTTAGTCTCGAATGAAGTTGCAAAGTCACCAGCAACAACCAATGAAAAACGACAATTGGCAACTACTAGTTCTAGTAAAAATAGTAGAGAGCCTCGTCGTAGTGGGAGTGTTAGTAAGCAACCCATATGCTATGAACACAAAGTTCAAATGCTTGTGTTAGACACAAACAAAGACGATCCATTGACATTTAAAGATGCAATGAATGATTCTGACAAGGACAAATGGCAAGACGCCATGAACCAAGAAATGGAATCGATGTATTCCAATTTTGTCTGGGTTCTTAAAGATCCACCTGAGAATATCAAGACCATTGGTTGCAAGTGGATATTCAAGAAGAAAAGAGGAGTGGATGGGAATGTAGAGACTTTCAAAGCAAGACTTGTAGCCAAAGGCTACACACAGAAAGAAAGGGTTGATTATGAAGAAACTTTTTCTCCTGTTGCCATGCTAAAATCTATTTGTATACTCTTATCCATTGCTGTGTGCTTGGTTTATGAGATATGGAAAATGGATGTCAAAACAACTTTTCTGAATGGCTACCTTGATGAAACCATTTACATGTCTCAACCAGAAGGGTTCGAAGTAAAAGGTCAAGAGCAAAAAGTTTGCAAGCTTCTTAGGTCCCTCTATGGACTCAAACAAGCTTCTAGATCTTGGAATCTTAGATTTTATGACACAATTAAAACGTTTGGTTTTGAACAAAATGTTGACGAACCATGTGTCTATAAAAAAATCAAAGATGGTGTAGTAGTATTCCTCATTCTTTATGTTGATGATATATTACTGATTGGCAATGATGTAACATCATTATCAAAGGTAAAGAACTGGTTAGCTGAACAATTCCAAATGAAATATTTGGGAGAAGCCAAGTATGTTCTGGGCATTTAAATTCTTAGAGATAGAGAGAACAAGACTTTGGCACTGTCTCAAGCAAATTATATTGATAAGGTCCTAGAACACTTTAATATGCAAAACTCCAAAAAAGGTGATATGCCAACCCATTCTGAAGTAGTCCTTTCCAAGGAGAAGTGTCCCGAAACACCTCAGGAAGAGGAAGATATGAGACAGTATCCCTATGCCTCAGCGGTAGGCAGTCTTATGTACGCTATTCTTTGTACAAGACCTGACATTTGTTATAAAGTAGGGTTAGTCAGCCGTTATCAATCCAATCCTGGTTTGAGTCATTGTATTGCAGTGAAGAATATTCTCAAGTATCTTAGAAATACTAGAGATTATTTGCTTATATATTCAGGTGGATACCTGAACCCCACTGGTTACACTGATTCTGATTTTCAATCAGACAGAGATAGTCAGAAATCGACTTCTGGATCAGTGTTTACTCTTGGAGGAGGAGCAGTAGTCTGGTGAAGTATTAAACAAACTAGCATTGCAAAATACACCATGGATGTCGAGTACATAGCAGCTGTTGCAGCAGCTAAAGAGGCGGTGTGGCTCAAGAAGTTCTATTCCAATCCAGAAGTAGTGCCAGATGTGGATAAGCCAGTATTCCTATACTGTGATAACAGTGGAGAAGTAGATAACTAAAAGGAACGGCGAAGTCACAAGAGGGGAAAGCACATCGAGAGGAAGTATCAGTTGATCAGAGAGATAATTAACCGAGGAGATGTTGCAGTTATGAAGATAGATTCAGAGCATATTCTTGCAGATCCTTTCTCAAAGACTTTATCTATGAAATCTTTTAAGGAGCATGTAAGAAACATGGTAATGAGAGAGATGCCTCATTTTCTTTGGGGCAAGTGGGAGATTGTTGAGAATTGTGCCCTGAAAGCATATTGAGTAGACATTTTTTTTTTAAGAAATAAATAAATAAGTTGAATTTGGTATGCATATTTTTATGGAATATATTATTTTATGATAATATTAAGTAAATATCAGAAAAATTCCTAAGTTCATATATGTGATCTCAACCATGTATTGGTACGGGAGGATTGTGATTGAGATAAATGAACTTGAATAGTTCGCAGTAAAATAAAGTTATGGAATCTTTAGATTAATAACTGCAAGTACGGTCCACTAGTATTATGAATACATGTGATCTATATTCGGATTACTAGTGTAGTATGACACTTTAGTGGAGGTGCTATATTTATTAAAGAATATATAGAACTGCATCAGATATGTTTCTTAATACTTAGTTAAATACCGTTTGAAGTATTAATTAAATATATCAACTAATGATCATATACAAATAGATCTTAATCCTAAAGTTACTATGAACTCCTGTTTATGTTATATGAGTTCTTTGATTCACTCGTTATTGTTTGTCAGAATGATCAGGCTAGAAACTTTTATTTTGGGAACTCATTAGTGTAAATGGTTGGGAACATAGTATATAGATAAGGAATCTATACCTTCTCATAAGAGATTGAATAATGGTTCTCTTAAGGGCTAGCTTTTGAGACTGAAAGGTTATTGAGCTCAAATTCATAATTTGGTTATGAATTAACCTTCACTAGTAAAGTCGATGGTATTTACGGAAACAAGATATAATTAAAAGGGTAAAACATCAATTTTATTCCTGGTAAATTATGAACCATTATTAGAGGGTTAATTTGTATGTATTGATTATATCAGTGGACACTTTATTGTTATAAAGTACTCAGTAAATGAAATGTCTATAATTACAAGAGTGTAATCTCATATTTATAGTGGAGTAATCATGAGATTAATAAATTAATATTATTTAATTAATATTCACAAATTTATTGGAGATTGGAATTACTGGTCCATAGGTCCCCACAACCGCTCTATCAACACTATTCAAGGCAAGAGTTGATATAAAGGGTAAAATGGTAAAAATACATATATAAGAAGAATTTTGTTCTTCGAGCCAAATATGCAATTGTAGCGTCTCAGAATTTTACTTAGGTAGATAGTAGTAGTAGTTGCAGCTGCAGTAACTTGTAGTGTTTTAGTTTTCGTGGATATTGGTTCAAGCCGGGATTTAGTTGGAAACTCGTAGAAATCGTTATGGATTTTATAAGTTTAACCTATAGTTTAGAAATATTAATTATAAAATAAGGTTTGATTAATATAGCTAGTCCTAGAAATATTATGTAATATAACCTAAGGTTTAGATAGAATAATTAAGAGTGTGACACTTGTCACAAGCATGCTATTAAGGATTTAAGGATTTTATATGAATAATTTAAATAAGGATAAATCTAGAAGCTCTAGAACCTTCTAGCAGCTGTTAGGATCACGTTTTACTCAGTCAAATTTTTTTTAACAAACTTCAAGTGTGCTGAAAATGTGCAAAAACGTGTTTAAAATATCAGCGTATGCCAATATATCATAGCTATAGGGGTCGATATGTTGCCTAAGGTTGATACAGAAAACACGTCGACTTCGCACGAACGAAAGCACAGAAGCTTGGGGCATAGGTAGGGGCGATATATCGCCTAGTGTAGGCGATATATCGGCTCTTGGAGCCATATTTGAAACATTGTGGATTTAAATTAGAAACAACCCTCAACCACTCGGAATTGCTCTTGAACATTTTTGACCGAGTTCTGGGCATCTGTTGAAACAAAAATTCAAATTTATTAAATTATTATTCATTTTAAAAGGGGTTAGTTTCACTCATTGAACTCTATAAATAGGACCTAGTACTCAGCCATTTCGTTCATTATTCAAGCATTCTTTAGAGGCTCCAAGCTACTAAGTTTATTCTAGAGAGAAAACACTAGGGTTTGGGATTTAAAAGCTTTTCAATCTAAGCTTTATAAACACTTGGGAAGTAAGATAGTGTGTTATTTTGGTATCGAGGTGTAGATAAAAGTTCTAGTCCATTCAAGGTATTCTTATCCTCAAGTTTAATTCCCCATATTTCTTTTATTTTCTTTAATTTTCTTTCAGATCCTAACTCGTTACTGTGGCTTTTGGTTAGGTGTTTAAGTTTCTTGAAACTTAAGGTTTTCGGTAAGTTTCTATCTTGATGGTTTAGATCTCTTTTTCATCTCCATTTCTTTAGAAACTCATGGTTCATATTGTTGATTTTATGAGTTTTCCATCCCGTTCTTCTCCAATATCCCAGTTTTTGGTAAGGAAAATAGGTTAGATTATATGTGTTATGATATGTTTATATGCTATGATATATTATGTTCTATGTATACATGTATGAATATATTTTTAGTCGCTTGGGGCTTATAGTTGCTTAGATAGCAAACCCCAAGATTTTTATCATTATTGTGGATTAGAATTATGATTTACCCTACTTCGATTAGTAGACTGAGGACCTAGATGGGTTATCATATACTATTTTGTGATCTAACCTACCTCGATTAGTAGACAGAGGACCTAGATGGTTTATCATATGCCATGTTAATGAGTTAATGGCCATTAATATTGTAGTCCTATATGCTATACATTTTTATAGTCATATGTTTTATAGTATATGTTTATGATAAAAGTCTTATGATTATGATATATGTTTTTAGTAGATTTTCTTTACTAGGCATTAGACTCATTCCTTTTATTTAGATGGTGCAGGAAAATGAGCTTGGAAGGCGGGATGGATTCGTGGAAGCATGGCATGTGTATTGGGGATGGATTGATTGAATGGACTGCTGGAAGATCGAGGATGACGTTGTTTCAAGTCTTTTAATTTATGTTCTTATGTATTTCCGCACTTAGCTTTTAAACAATTAATTAAAATTTATATTTTTTATGTAAATAACGATGGGATCCCATATTTTGTATTCCGTACTGTATTTTGGAATTTTAATAAAGTTCTAAAATTTTATGTATATATGTATTCCAAAATAGTAGCTATGTCTTAATAGTTTTTAATGGTCTGAGATCTTAGAATTAGTCGGGTCATTCCAGCAATTATGTGATAATAGTGATTAATTAATTAATTACAAATTAGTTGTAATTATCAAAATTAATTAATAATTAATTATTGTATAATTTTTGAAATTATAATAAAATAAATATTAAATTTTTTAAATTAATATTTAATTAAAATTGGTTTTAATTAGTTAGTAGAATTATATAAATATCTTCATTTGAGTGGGAGATAATAATCTCACAAGTTCAAATTGGATTTGAATTTAAAAAGATTAATATTTATTCAAATAATTAATTATATGTGATAATTAGTTAAAAAGATAATAGATTCAAATTTGAATTAATTATCAAGTTGTTGGATTTTATCTGATAAGGTAGTTTGAATAAATAATTAAATAATTGTGGAAAAATCACATTCCCCTATTTTATAGGGTACTGCACGACACACACAGTCTCTGGCGTGCATCTATAAAAATCAGGGAATGAATTTTTTACTATTATTTATTTATTTAATTAATTAATTAATAAAAAATTCAAAAAGATAGTTTTGACATTTTCATTAATAAGATAATTAATTAATTAAAAGATAAATTGTAACTGGTTACATATTTATTTTTTAAATTTAAATATTTTCTATATACGTTAGACTTATCAGGAAAAAAAAATTACTCAATACTCATTTATTCGCTCTAATAAAAGAACGACACTTTCCATCTCTCCCTGAAAAGATACAGAATCAATCTTAGGTCTATTCTCTTGATCTCATGTGTTGAGTACATCAAGTTGAATCAGAAATATACCATCATTTATTCTCTAAGTGTCCACACACTTCTTGAGGTGTAGAGAACATTGAGGAAGATCTTGGTGTGAGTACTTGGGAGCAGCTTAGATAGGAAGATCGTTTATTTTACGAAAAGATAGCAATGCCACTTGATAGGCATCAAGAGGTATGTTCTTTATTCTTTTACAAAAATTTTGTTGTACACTGGGCCAACCCATCACACAATTCTGTTGCGTCTTAGGAAACTTGTTCCTAACACACATCGCCACCGAAACTCTCCAGCTCATGGCTGGTCCAACTTCCATTTCCCCTTACCTGCACCACATAGAACCCGTGAGCCAAGGCTCATGTAGTGACCCAACTATATCTAAGACCTTGGACCATTAAAACTACTAGACATAGCGACTATTTTGGGAAACATACATAAGAAATAACATAACTTTATTTAAAACCCCAAAATAAATATTGTGCATAATACAATGTAAAATATGAAATATAAAATACAGTATGTTTACCCATTGTTTAATACATAAAAACATAAACCTTAAACTTTAATTGTTTAAAAAACTAAGTGCGGAATTACAAAAGAAACATATTTCAAACGACTAAAAAAAAATAACTTCATCCTCGATCATTCACGTAGTCCATTCAATCCATTCATCCTCAACACACAAGCCACGGTGTAACGCCCTATACTCTAGGGACCATTACGGTGTGCCTTATAAACAGTGCTAAACTCGCTAATCGAGTCATTTGGCGAAAATCGTGTAACTAAGTATGATTAGTAGTTTAGGGATTAAAAATCTTGGTTAAGATATAACGGTTCATTAGAACGTTTATTATATACATTGGGATCCCAAAAATATAATTTAAAGGTGTATTACAATAAAATATTTACAACCAGCCGATCTAAGCGGCAAAACAGGGTTTAACCCTAGTTCCTCTTTCAAACCTCGGCCGTGGCGGTCGAGCAGCCGCATATGTACACATCGTCACCTAAGCTCTCCAACTCAAGGATGGTCCAGCTTTCTTTTTCCTTTACCTGCACCACATAGCACCCATGAGCCGAAGCCCAGCAAGAAAACTCAATATGCTCATGAACAGTAATAACATGTCATCAAATCATAAGGCACAAGCCTAGCAAATACAACCCTATTCAAGCAGGAAAGTGAGTTCACGTAATGATGAATATACAACATCAACCGATGATCAAAATAATCATCTAGGGCTTTTAGCCCCAAATAGAAGAGTGACAGCTGTAATCGTCACTAAGGTGGGTTCCGTTCCCATTAGCCATGTGACGGTAGGGTCACCGGGGCTTTGCAAATAAGTGATCCTTTCACTAGCTTATCAAGATAGGTGTTCGATGAACTAGTCACCAATATGACCTACCGCATGACCATAGAGTCACAACCATGGGATTCCGCTCCCTAGCCATGTGACAAACAGTCACCTAGGCCTTTGGCCCTGGCTCTGAGTAACTAGTCCTAGACTAGTCAAGTGCTTATAATTTTCATCGACCTTCAGGTCGGTCCAGCATTAATGCTGCTAGAGTCATTCAACGCTGATATCGATGACGCTTATGCCGTTTTCCGGCTCTTAGGTCAGTAATACGGGACCAGTGCCGACCCTGACTAGTCACTGCCATACACAAGTAAGCAATGCTACCAAACATATATCATATGTCAAATATTCGAATACAAGGCATTCAACATGCTTACTTAACAATTTCTAGCATAATTAGGATCATGCAGAAATCCAGAGGCTCAAGCACTGAACCATCTCACATTCCATATTCATATCATGCCCTAATCACATGTTTCTCGTGCAACACATGCATCACATTTAATCACTTGACATTCCTCAACAATAACCATGCATGTCACATTTAAACATCCAACATGCATCAAGAATAACCATGCATGTCATATACACAGGGTGCAGTATTCTTACCTCAGGTTCGAGCAAGAATTAGTAAAAGAACGACCCTTGAGAATGATCAATCCTTTGATCCTTTTGCGGTCACCTAGTCATAACCAAATATGGAATCCCATCAATAAAATAAATCATAAAAAGGTTTATAATCTAAAACCTCACTCCCGGGATCCATCCCACACACTTGGGACTCACAATCTACCTAAACAGGGTAAAGGAACCATTCCCCGGGCTCCCAAAGTCATCAAAAACCCCAAAATAGGTTTGCTGGAAAATGCACTAGCGCTGGGGCGCTGCCCCAAAAAAGAGAAGCCTAGCTCCTACCCTGCATAGCGCTGGGGCGCCAGGAATGGCGATGGGGCTCCATCAGCAGACCAGAGAAAATTCTGGTCTTCCCCCTTGCGACCTCTCTTGAAAACCAAGCATCCAAACCAATCCCAAACTTCACCCAAACATCAAATTCAATCCCTAAACTTCATCTACATCACACCCTCATCAAAACCCAAGCAATCTTTCACAAAAACTTCCATTAATTCTCAACTAACCACCTTAAATTCCTTTGACTGAAAACAATAAGAAAACAGAGCAAAGTTTAAAGTTCATGGATGAAATCTTACCTCAAGCTAGATTTAAGTCATCTTCACTGAATGAACTAAGTTTATAACCTCCAAACTTTGATTTCCTAGCTTGTTTCTTCAAGTTGGCTTTCAAAAATCAAAAGGAAGAAGGAGGAAAGATGATGATCATATGTGAAGGAGAAAACTCTGTTTTGTTCTGAAAGTTTCTACAGCCTTTGAATGATGATATATATCTTAGGGTGAAAAGACCTAAATTCCCTTGCCTTATATTCTTTCCTTAACAGCCTTCAAGGGCAAAAACGTCCTCTTCCACCTATTTCCTTAATCATAATTCACATCCTCCAATTCCTGTTATTCTCAAAATTCTCAAATACCAATAATTCATATCCTGTTACCCTTTAATTCCCAGCAACGCTCTAATCACCAAATTACCCTAAGCCTTGAACTTAATCCCGTTATGACTAAACTGCTAACTTACATTCAAAGATCGTCTCATGCCGAATGGCTCGAACAAATCCACATATAATGTGGTATTATTTGTAATTCACCCACATGCATGAAAATACCCAATCACGCCCTCAACGAGCCAAATTACCAAAATTCCCTTATAATAAAATGTGGACCCATATGCATGCATTTATCATCATATAATAATATATTTCACATAAACATGCATATAATCATTTAATAACATAATAAATCAATTATGGCCCTCCCGGCCTCCTAATCAAGGTCCTAAACCTTATTAGGAAATTTGGGGCATTACACAAGCTGCCATGAATCTTTCCACCTTCCATAATCATTTTCCTGCATCAAGCTAAACATAAAGGAATGAGCCTAATGCCCAACAAGGAAAATCTACTAAAAACATACATCATAAATCATAAACATAAGACTTTTAACATAAACATATACTATAAAACATATGACTATAAAAACGTATATCATATAGGACTACAATATTAATGGCCATTAACTCATTAACATGGCATGTGATAAACCATCTAGGTCCTCTGTTTACTAATCGAGGTAGGTTAGATCACATGGTAGTATATGATAACCCATCTAGGTCATTTGTCTACTAATCGAGGTAGGGTAAATCATCACTCTAAACCATGAAAATGATCAAATTGTTTGGGCTTGCTATCTAAGCAAGTCATATGCCCAAGCGACTATAAAACATATTCTTGGGGTTTGCTATTTAGGAAACTATAAGCCCCAAATGACTACAAGACATATTTAAATATATATTATAGCATAAAACATATCATGACATAAACATATAAACACATATAATCTATCATATTTTCCTTACCAAAAACTAGGATATTTGAGAACAAGAACGGGATTAGAACGCTCCTAAAAACCAACAGTAAGAATGGTGAGTTTCTAAAGAAAAGAGATGAAAAGAAAACTAAACCATCAAAGAAGAAACTTACCAAGAAGAACCTTAAGTTTTCAAGAAACTTAAACACCTAACCAAGAATCATAAACAAGAGTTAGGATCTGAAAAGAAAGAAAATAAAGAAAACTAAAGAACCATAAGGAATTGAACATAAGGATAAGAATACCTTGAATGATCTTATGAATTGATCTAAACCTCGATACCGAAATCTCACTATATCTCACTTCCCAAGTGTTTAGAAAAGCTTAGAATGATAAAGCTTTTAACCAAAAAACCCAAGTGTTTCTCTTTATAGTAACACTAGCAACTTGGAGGCTCTGAACAAATGCTTGAAGAATAAAGAAAATGGCTGAGTACTAGGTCTTATTTATAGAGTTCAAGGAGTGAAACTAACCCCTTTTAATTTGAATAAATAAATGAATATAAAATGAAAAAGATTTGAATTTTCGTTCAACAGATGCCCATAACTCGGTCAAAATCGTTCAAAGGCAGGTCCAAGTGGTTAAGGCTGTTTTTAAATTTAAAAATCCTCAAGGTTCAAAAAATAAAGCATCAGGGGCAATATATCGCCTACGCTGGGCGCTATATGGCCTCGACCATTTTCCTGAGCCCCGTTCGAATGTTCGTGCAAAGTCGACGCGTTTTCCTTATCTCCCGTAGGCGATATATCGGCCCCTATAGCTGCGATATATCGGCGTACGTTGATATATCAAACACATATTTTCACTTTTTCATCATATTTTGAATTGAGTTAACAACTTTGACTAAGTCATAATACGATCCTAACAGCTGGTGGAAGGTTCTAGAGCTTCTAGATGTTTCTTTTAATTAAACTATTCATCAAAATACTTAAATCCTTAATAAACATGCATATGACAAGTGTCACCATCTTATTAGTTCTATCTAAACTTTAGGTTATAAAAAATGACATCTCTATAATCAGCTATATTAATCAAACCTTATGTTATAATTAATATTCTTAAACTATAGGTTAAACTTGTAAAATCCTATAACTGTTGCTATGAGTTTCCAACTAAGTCCTGACTTAAACCAAAATCCACGGAATCTAACATACTACAAACTAATACTAACTACTACTACTACTATCTAGCTAGCTAAGTAAATATTCTGGGACACTACAGCTCAGCAAGAAAACTTAAACATGCTCATAAGAAGTTAATAACATATTATAGAATCATGATAAGTATGCCTAGCGATAATAACCCTACTCATACATGCAATTTATGCAAATAAGTGAGTACAGTGCCACACAGGGGCCCTCTGCCCTAACTAGGTGACTAATAAGTCACATCGGGACCATGCCTGTAACGCCCTACTGCACTAGAGTTGTTACCATGTGATTTTAAAATGTTCCATTAGCTCGCTAATCGAGGTTTTAGACCAAAAAGTTTGATTAAATTAAAATAATGACTCGTTTAATGAAATTTAACTATAAAATGTTGGGAATTCATTTAAATCATAAAAGTGTTACATTGTGATCCAAAAATATTGTTTTAAAATACATTTACAACTCAAAATTATTTAAACAGACGACCTAAGCGACAAAATCGACCATTTATAACACGTTCCTCAAAACTACCCCAGCTGTGGCGGCTAGGTAGGCCAAACATGTACGCGCCGCTCCATGCCCTCCAACTCATGCTTGGTCGGCCTTTCCTTCGCCTTTACCTGCACCCATGAGCCAAGGCTTAGCAAGAAAACTTCATAGCACGGCATACAATAATTTATTTCAACAAATGCATATTTAATCAAACACGACAAACAATCTACAAGTTCCTATTGGAATTCAGAACAACGGCCTATGCCGATCAGGGTGCGTTACCAGGCACCAAGTTCACGATCTTAACTGATTGGGTGAACACAACACTCTTAGAGGGCTTCGCCCTGGCGGCCTGTATTCAGTGTGCTTAATGCCAATCCCAGCCTTTGTCGCTTCTGGCCTTTGTCATTCCCGACCTCTGCCGATCCTGACTTCTGCCGATCCCGACCTCTGCCGATCCCGACCTCTGTCGTTCCTGACCTTTTTCATTCCCAGCCTTTACCGCTCCCGGCCTTTGCCGTTCCTGGCCTATGCCGATCCATCACAAATACATGTATGGCGTAATAGTTAAAAACAACACACATAACACTAAGCACAATATAGCTCTACGGGCACAGAAAATTTTCTTGCCTGAGTCCCGAGCTAACCGTATAGTGCAATCCCGAGTACGATCCCCTAAACCCAAGCCTTAGCGGTAAAACCTAGTCACAACACAATAATAATAAATATCCATCAAACCCTAAACAAATTAAAAACTTCATAATAATATTCTAGCTTCCGAGACCTCGAATTCTACTAAACTGGGTAGTAGAATACTTCCCGAGCTTTTAAGTTTGAGTTCCCGAGCTTAAAACCTTGTTTTGGCCATTTCCCCTAATTTGAGCCACGACCCAGCCCCCTAGTGTCACGGTACACTACAAGTTAGAGAGCCCTAAGGTTCTCTCTCTTGGGGGACACGGGTCGTGGCGCACCTCTACTTGTGTTGTGGCGCCTAGACAGTTTCAGAGACCCTAAGGCCTTTTGGGTTCATGCGGGCCGTGGTGCTCAAGAATAGCACCGCGGCGCGACCCTGTGAACCCAGAAATTGTGGGTTTCTTCATGCGTTTTCTCAAGCCAAAATTACTAGTTCACACCCCAAGCTTGCACCAAACTTAGAATTCAGTCTAGAGCTCGCATCAGTACAACATAATCACTATAATTAGCGCAAAAACTATTCCATACACTAACAAAAAATTTAAAACCAGTCAAAACTTAGCTAAACCTCAAGCTGAATCAGATAAATTCATGAAGAAAACTTGTGCTAAACCTTACCTCAATGTCAATTTCAACCCCTAGTAGACTCCACACCTGCTCCTAGTTTGATTCCTCAATACCCAGCCCCAAATTCAGAGCATTTTCTTCAAAATTTCCCCAAAGCCTTCTAAGCACACCAAGGGAGAGAAAGAAACAAGAGAGAGAAGAAAAGAGAGCTGTTGAGTGTTTTGTATATCATCTGGTTGCTTCTGATAGCTTCCAAGTGGCTAAGTCTATCCATTGCCACCAAAAGGCCAAATGTCCCTAACTTCAAGCCTTACTCTTTAATGCCCCAAGGGCGATACCATAATTTTCCATATTTCCCGCTAATCCTCAAGTAATCCTATAAATTCCTAATCAATCTCGACATACCCAAATAAATACTTAATAATTATCCGTCCCGTTCAACCTTGAATACATGCTACATTCCCAAAATACCCCTAGGCTCACCCAGAGTCGGGTATTTAACCCCGTTGTGACTATTTTGCTAATCCGCTCACTAGGATTGTCTCGGTCCACACATCGCATATATATCCCCATAACATCGGGGTCTCACTCACAACACATACATAATGCAATTATACCCTCAACGAGTCAAAAGTTACATATATGCCCCAATTTACAGAAATAGGCCCACATACATATTTAATACATATAAAAATGCATATCTAGTCACATTACCACACAATCATTTATACTGCATAATCACACATATATTAAATTAATTCCATAGATAAACCGATTATGCCCTCCTGGCACAATAACCAAGGCACTCAGCCTTAATAGGAGTTTTGGGACATTACAATGCCCTAGGATATGAGACTAATAAGTCATCCCAGAGCCCATTGCCCTATCCTTTGTATAACCATCCATAGATCTGGCCCAGCATACCTGGCGCTTAATTTTCCATGACCATTGGGTTGGACAAGCATATAATGTACTCTAGATTAGGCCTAACCAAATCAACCAACGCTCAACGCGCTATTGCCATCATTGACTTATAAGTCAAGCCTTTCTCAGTCAGATAATGCAAACATGCATATATTATATAACATTTATCTAGATATAGAGAATTAAACATGCTTAATCAAATAATCACAAATATAGTCATAATCATACTCATTTACAAGGGCCCAAACCCTAAATAAATCTATATCTAATAATCGGGCCAAACCCTAATCAAATACATCATGTAATGGGTGCAGTTTTCTTACCATTGGTCAAAGCGCAAGAAATTAGGCAAGCAAGCACGACACCCAAGAATGATCCTCTCTCGAGCCCTAGCGGTAACCTAGTCACAACCCAAAAATAACATTCTCATTACCATTCAATTCCATAATTGAACCCCGGGACCAATCTCGTGCTCTCGAGACCTCCAATTTCCCCACACAAGGTGGTGAAATCGTCCCCCAAGCCCTTAGGCCTATGCCCTAAAATTTACAAAACAAAGGCCCCTGAAAATGGCCTAGCGTCGCGGCACAACCTAAAAGGCACCGTGGCCCCCAACCAGAGCTCCCTGCCTGGAACATCCCAGCGTTGCGGTTCAGAAGAATAGCGCTGTAGCGCCTTTGCACGAACCCTGAAAAACTGGGTTTTCCCACCATTCTCTCCGGGAAAAAACTCCCAATATCTTACCCCCAAACTTGCATCAAGGTCCCAAATGAGTCTAAGACTCAATAACGCATCATAAGCAGTACAAACACCTTAAAAACCTAACCAAATCTCTAACCCAAATCAAAACCCAACCACTAGCTTAAAACTTTGCTAAAACTTAAACCATTGCAGGATTTCACCAAAAAAAAAAAAATCATAACCTTACCTAAGTGAAGAATCACAACCCTAAGCTTGCTCCTACTCGAATTCCCACCTTCAATATTCAATTTCCAAGCCTTTTCCTCCTAAAAATAATCAAACTCCTAAGAGGTATTGGAGAAGAAAGAGTAACGAGAGAGAGAGGCAACGAGGTGCTGCTAAGAGTTTGATTTCCTACCTTTGAAGGAATTCAGTGACTGAGTCACTCAAGTTGGTAAAAGACCAACCTACCCCTTGCTAAAACCCTTACTCATCTAATGCCCCCGAGGGAAAATCTATCTTTTGCCACTTTTCCCCGTTAATCATAATTAACGTCTCACAAATTCTCGTTATCTCCAATACCATCAAATAGCACTAAATAATTTCCCATTACCCGATAAAATGTGCTAAATTACCAAATTACCCATAGGCTCACCCCGAGTCGGGTATTTGACCTCATTATGACTAAACTGCTAACTTGCTCCCTAGGATCGTCTCGTGCCGAATAACCCAAATATATCCACATAATAATGTGGTCACAACATATAACACACATACATATATATATATATATTCAAATATGCCATCAACGAGCCAAAATTACAAAAATGTCCTTCTAATAAGAAACATGCTCACATGCATGCTTAATACACCTAAACATGCAAATACAGTCATATTATAATACAAGTCACATAATTCATATAGTTATGCATATTATCACGTAATTATGCAATTAAATCAATTATTGCTCTCCTGGCCCCCTGATCAAGGCACTAATCCTTATTAGGGAAATTGGGACATTACAAGTATCCCCTCCTTACAGGAATTCCATCCTCGAAATTTGACCTGAACAGCTCGGGATACTGATCCCGCATGTTGAACTCTAACTCCTAGGTCACCTCCTCGACCTTGTTGTTCCTCCATAATACCTAATCAAAGGTATGGTTTTGTTCCTTTGTACCTTGTCCTTCCTGTCTAGTATCTGGACTGGATGTTCGTCATAGGAGAGATCTGCCTGCAGCTCCAGATCCTCGTAACTCAACACATGAGTCACGTCTGATACATACTTCCAAAGTGTCGAAATATGAAACACATTGTGTACGACTGACAGTGCTAGAGGTAAGGCCAATCTATTGGCCACCTGATCGATCCTCTCCTCTGAACTGCCTCAGGACCCAAGTATTTCCTTTCTCCTATGACATCCCAATGAATGGGCGATCTGCATTTCCTACCATACAACATCTCATAAGGACCCACCCCAATGGTCGACTGATAGTTCTTATTGTAGGAAAACTCTATCTAAGGAAAATACATACACGGGACCCTTATAAGTTCAGTACACATGCTCGAAGCATGTCCTCTAATATTTGTATCGTCCTCTTAGATTGACCATCTGTCTGAGGATGATAAGCTATACTGAATTTCAACTGTGTACCCATAGCCTTCTGCAGACTTCCCCAAAACTTGGAAGTGAAGGTGGGGTCCCGATTTGACATGATCAACCTCGGAGCCCCATGAAGGCACACTATCTCTCTCACATAGAGATTTGTGTATTGGTCAACTGTATAAATCATCCTCACTGGTAAAAAGTGAGATAATTTGGTGTATTGATCCACGATAACCCACACCGAATCATGTTGACCCACGATCCAGGGTAACCTGACCACAAAATCCATTGTGATATCCTCCCATTTCCACTATGGGATATCCAGAGGCTGTAGTGTAATGACCCAACAATTTCTAAGACCTTGGACCATTAAATCTACTAGACATAGCTACTACTATTTTGATACAAACATAAGAAATAACATAACTTTATTGAAAACCCAAAATATTGTATCAAATACAAGATAATATAAAAATATAAAATGTGATAGATATGGTATAGGATCCCATTGTTTATAAAATATAAAACATAAACTTTAATTCAATTGTTCAAAAACTAAGTGTCGAATTACAAAAGAAACATAATTCAAAAGACTAAATAACATCATCCTCGATCGACACGCAATAAATTCATTCCATTCATCCTTAACACACAAACCAAGCTGCCAAGAATCCTTCCGCCTTCCATAATCATTTTCTTGCATCAAGCTAAAAATAAAGGAGTGAGCCTAATGCCTAGCAAGGAAAATCTACTAACACATAGATCATAAATCATAAGACTTTTATCATAAACATACACTATAAAAAATATGACTATAAAAACGTATAGCATATAGGACTACAATATTAATGGCCATTAACTCATTAACATGGCATGTGATAAACCATCTAGGTCCTCTGTCTACTAATCGAGGTAGGTTAGATCACATGATAGTCTATGATAACCCATCTAGGTCCTTTGTATACTAATCAAGGTAGGGTAAATCATAACTCTAAACCATGAAAATAATAAATAATCTTGGGGTTTGCTATCTAAGCAACTATAAGCCCCAAGTGACATAAAATATTGGGGTTTGCTAGCTAAGCAACTATAAGCCCCAAAGATTACAAGACATATTCATACATAAATATACATATCATAACGTAAAACATATAATAACATAAACATAAAAACTCATATAATCTATCCTATTTTCCTTACCAAAAGCCTGGATATTTGGGAACAAGAACGGGATTAGAACACTCCTCAAAACCAACAGTAAAAATGGTGAGTATCTCTAAAGAATAAAGATGAAAAGAAAACTAAACCATCAAGAAGAAACTTACCAAGAAGAACCTTAAGTTTCAAGAAACTTAAATGCCTAATCAAGAATCATAAACAAGAGTTAGGATCTGAATAAAAGAAAATTAAAGAAAACTAAAGTAAACTAAAGAATTGACCTTAGGAATAAGAATACCTTGAATGATCTTATGGATTGATCTAAACTGAAATCTCACTTCCCAAGTGTTTAGAAAAGCTTAAAATGATAAAGCTTTTAACCCAAAACCCAAGTGTATCTCTCTATAGTAACACTAGCAACTTGGAGGCTCTGAAGACTGCTTGAAGAATGAAGAAAATGGCTGAGTACTAGGTCCTAATATAAAATGAAAAATATTTGAATTTTCGTTCAACAGATGCCCAGAACTCAGTCAAAATCGTTCAAAGGCAGGTCCAAGTGGTTAAGGCTATTTTTAAATTTAAAAATCATCAACATTCAAAAATCATGCCTTGGATCCGATATATCCCCCCCCCCCTTCCCAATAGGCGATATATCGCCTCCCCCAAATTCCCGAGCCCCGTTCGATTGTTCGTGCAAAGTCGACGTGTTTTCCGTAGGTGATATATCAACCCCTATAGCTACGATATATTGGCATACGTTGATATATCAAACACGTATTTGCACTTTTTTAGCATATTTTGAATTGATAAAACAACTTTGACTGAGTCATAATACGATCCTAACAGTTTTTGGAAGGTTCTAGAGCTTCTAGATCTTTCTTTTTAAACCTTATGTTATAATTAATATTCTTAAACTATAGGTTAAACTTATAAAATCCATAACTATTGCTATGAGTGTCCAACTAAGTCCCAGCTTGAACCAAAATCCACGGTAACTAACATACTACAAACTAATACTAACTACTACTACTAACTTGATAGCTAAGTAAATATTATGGGACACTAAATGTAGTAGCTCTGTTTGTCTCTGATGCTCAACGTTGACCTACTAACATGTCGAGCACTTAGCCACATATTCAGTCACATCCCTCTTCATCCCAGGCCACCAATATAGCGATCTCAAATCCTGATACATCTTCGTGGTGCCTGGATTCAAAGATTAAGGGGTGGAACGAGATTCATCTAGAATCTCCCATCTAATTAACAACATCTATGATAACACATATCCCACCCTTGTTTCTCAACAAGCCCATATCTGCCAGTGTATAATCCCTAGCCACTTGACCTAGGACGTCTCCTATGATCCTTGTCAAATGTGGACCACTCAACTGGCTATCCTTTATCCTCTCCAACAGTGAAGACTGTAGAGTAATGTTAGCCAACTGGCCCACCAGCAACTCTATTCCATCTTTGGTCCTGTCCTCTGCCAACTCCTTGGATATCTGTCTCGCACTTCATAACTGCCCCAGACCCTTCCAGCGTAGCGCATCTGCCACCACGTTGGCCTTTCCTAGGTGATACAAGATTTCACAGTCATAATCCTTTACCAACTCCAGCTAACGCCTCTGTCTCATGTTCATGTCCTTTTGCGAGAAGAAATACTCTAGGCTCTTGTGGTTAGTGTATATCTCACACTTCTCCCCATAAACGTAATGCCTCCATAACTTTAATGCAAAGATTACTACTACCAACTCCAAATCATGAGTAGGGTTCTTCTGCTCATATTCCTTCAACTGACGTGATGCATATGCAATCACCTTTCCTGTCTGCATAAGGACACAACCCCAAACCCTGTCTCGAGGCATTACAATACACTACAAACTTCTCCTGATCTATTGGAAGACTTAAAACTAGAGTTGTAATCAACCGCCGCTTCAAATCCTTGAAGTTGTTCTCACACCTATCTGGCCACGCAAACTTCTGCTTCTTGCCTGTCATTTCCATTAATGGAGTAGCAACCCTTGAGAACCCTTCCATGAAACATCTGTAATAACCTGCCAATCAAAGGAAAATCCTGATCTCAAAGGCATTCTTTAGCCTAGGCTAATCTCTTGTTTCCTCAACCTTAGCTTGGTCCACCTTGATCCCATGTCTACTAACAATGTGACCAAGGAAAGTTACCTGCGGTAACCAGAACTCACATTTATTGAACTTCACATACAGCCTGTGTTTCCTCAGCCTTTGTAGAACCAACCTGAGATGTTGCTCGTGTTCTGCCTCTGACTGAGAATATACCAGAATATCACTGATGAAGACGATCACAAACCGATCCAGATAATCTTTGAACACCCTGTTCATCAGATCCATAAAAGAGGCTGGGGCATTAGCCAAACGACATGACTAGAAACTCATAATGCCTGTATCTGGTACGAAAAGTAGTCTTCGGTATATCTCCCTCCTTGATCCTCAACTAGGAATAAACAGATCGAAGATCTATCTTTGAGAATATCGTCTTACCTTGCAACTAATCATACATGTCATCTATCCTTGGTAAAGGATACTTGTTCTTGATGGTTAACTTATTTAGTTCCCTGTAGTCAATATACATCCTCTGAGAACCATCCTTTTTCTTCTTCACAATCAGGACTGGTGCACCCCATGGTGAGAAACTGGGTCTAATAATATCCAAGTCTAACAACTCATGCAATTGTACCTTTAGTTCTTTCAACTCTGTTGGGGCCCACTACTACAAAAAAGGTCTTTCTCTGCAGTTTTTTTACTTAATACACTGCGGGTTTTGAGAGTATTGAAAAGCGCAGAGTATTCGACCACAGAGAAAAGTGGTATGAAAACCGCGGAGAAAAGCCACAATTTTCTCTGCGGTTGTGTTGCAAAAACCGCGGAGAAAGGTACTCTTTTCTCTGTGGTTTATTCAACACAACCGCAGAGAAAAGGGTACATTTCTCTGCGGTTTTGTTAATACAACCGCGGAGAAAGCCATTTTAATAAAAAAAAAAATTATTTTTCAATTTCGATTATATATAATTATTTTTAATTCCGATTATATATATATTTTCAATATTATAACCTAATTTGATAAATAATTTTCAATATTATATATATATACATTTCATAACAAATATAAAAAATTATGTCAAATACAATACAGGAGTAAACATAATTAATATTAACATAATCAAAATATATATAAACTAGATAAATAATATAAAAATAACAAAAAACTGAAATAATTAAAAAAAACAAAAAAAGTCAAGTTTTAGTGATCAATACCTGATTTGAACAATAAAAATGTCTTTTAATCCTTCACAAACGTTCAAAAACGTTGGAAAAAAGCTTGAAAATCACCCTATAAACATACATTCAAAACACATTATACTCAATCAATATATCTTCATTTTTGCCCTAAAACTTCAAAACAAATCAATATATATGTATATTTACATGAGTTGTAGCCTAAATATGGAAGAAAATGAAAAAAAAAAAAAAGTGAAAAGAGCACTAACCGTGGCTGGGGAAGAAGGGTTTGCGCCGTTCCTCTCGGGTCTGCCAAAGTGGAAGAAATTAGAAGAATGAGTAAAGGATGTGAGTCGAGGGTTTTATGTAGGGTAAGGGCTTTCTCCGCGGTTCCACAAAGAAAACCGCAGAGAAAAGTACACTTTTCTCCGCGGTTCCATAAAGAAAACCGCAGAGAAAGGTACCCTTTTCTCTGCGGTTTTTTTTATGGAACTGCGAAGAAAAGTCTATTTTTTTCCCACTTCGTGTTTCAGACTCATTTGAACCTTTTCTCTGAGTTTTTAATTTAATGCTAGAAAAAAAGCGCAGAGAAAGCCTATATTTGTAGTAGTGGCCATTATGTACGGTGCCCTAAACACTGGCTTTGTCTCTGACGCTAGTTAAATAACAAACTCTATCTCTGTGTGTGGCAGAAACCCTAGTAAGTCCTCTGGAAACACATCGAGATACTCACAGACTAATCTAGTCTCTTCTGGTCCCACTAGCATGACCTGAGTGGTATCTACCACACTGGCTAGTAATCCTATGCAGCCACCTCGCAGTAGGTCTCTAACCCTCAATATTGATATCATAATAATGGCATGGCCTAGAAAATCTATCAATAATTCTACTAGAAACAAAAGAGTGTGTAGCACAAGAATCAATCAAAACAGTATAAGAGGTTCCAACAGTAGAAAGATGACCTGTCACTACTGAGCGACTAGCCTCAGCCTCAACCTGTGTCAATGCAAACACTTGAGCTGGGGTTGAGCTGTCTGCCTTCCTTGGTTCTTCCTTTCTTGCTCTTGGCCAATCCTTTTTTAAGTGTCCCACTATCCCACACAATAAGCAGACCTTCGCCCGACACTCTCCCACATGGTGCCTCCTACATCTGGCACACTCTGGAAAGGTCCTCCAGCCCTCATTGCCGCCCTGACGGCCTATTTGAATACCACGTGGTCTTCTATTAGGGCCTAGACCTAAAAAGGCATCTTGAGCCTTCCTTTTCTGATCATTGGGGCCTCCGCCCCTACTTGAACCCATGAATGGGTGTCCCATCCTCCTAGTGTCTCTCCTGGCCGCATTCTCGCGCCAGATTTCGTTCTCCGCACCCTCTACAGTAAGGGCTTTCTCCACCACCTGTGCATATGTTGTCACCCCAGGAACGGTGGTAATGTGGACATCCCGAGCTATCATAGGCTGTGGCCCCTGAAGGAATCTTTCCCTCCTGGTCCCATCAGTGGATACCAAGTCTGCAGCAAACTTGGCTAACCTGTCAAATCTCAGTGCATACTCTGACACTGACATATTCCTTTGAAGAAGTTTACTGAACTCTTCCGCCTTTGCAACCCTAATTGAATCGTTGTAATAATTTTCATTGAACAGAGTCCTAAACTCTTCCCACTCTAGGATATTGACGTTCTTGGTCTAGGATATCACTTCCCACCAAATTCAGGCATCCTCCCGAAATATGTATGTGGCACAAGCCACCCTCTCATTACCAACCACCCTCTAGGATGGTGGTAACCATGCTCATCCACTACTCCGCCTTAGCCGGATCTGTACTACCTTCAAATACTTGAGGGTGTTGTTTCCTGAACCTTTCATAAAGAGGTTCCCATTTGTTCCCAGCGTGTGGAGGCTGATCTATTGTCGACCACCAACATAGGTGGTACGTCTGATTGAATGTTCCCGGCAGGAACTTGTTGCTGTCTCAAGAGGCAGATCTCTTCTTCCTGCCAATGCAACCTGGCCTACATATCAGCAAGCACTTGCTGCTAATTCTCTAGAGCTGGCTGAGATGTTTGGCCCTAAATATCATTTTGGCCCTGTCTTTCACTCTTGCCCTGTTCTTCCTGACCAGCTGATAAATTTGTCTGCCTTGGAAGCATACTTCCAAGCTTGTACCTTGCTGCAGTAATCAATTCATCCAATTAGGTAGTAATAACTAAACCTCTTGCCATCCTACGGTCCAAGACCGAACAAACAAACATTCACTCTCAACAGTCATGCTAATAAGCATGTCGATTCATATTCATATCCAAGCATGGTCCTAATAAGCACTTCCTAACATTTATATGCAAGTAATGATGCTAATAAGCATTTTCTGGCACTCAAAAATAATTAACGATGCTAATAAGCATTTTGTGACATTTATAGACAAATAGTGATGCTAATAAGCATTTCTTTAACATTTATCAGTGCTAATAAGCATTTTCCTAGCATACATGTATCTATAACAGCGCTAATGAGTGTGTTCTAACCTACATGTCCATATAACAACGCTAATAAGTGGTTCCTTTGCATTCACAAGCAATAACAATGCTAATAAGCATATCTTTATCATTCATACAACAGTCAAGGGCCAGGCCCTATCAGAATATCTCATGCTTCCTAATAAGGCATGCAGGTAAGGTATTTATATCCTATTTAAGCAGTTAAACACATAACCACATAAATAGTTATCAAACCCTGAGTTGAGCTTGTCTTTTGTGGCAAGTGTACATGCTTAGCCTGTCTTCAGGAACCCTTAACCTTGGCACACTCTAATACCAAGTTGTAATGCTCTTGATAGCCAATACCATTACACTATGTATTTTAAATAGTGTTAGGCTCGCTAATCAAGTCATTTGGCAATAAACGTGCAACTAAACGTGATTAACGGCTTAGGGTTAAAATTTTTGGAGAAAAGGAATAGTCTTTTCATTAAAATGTTAAGTGCGTACATGGGATCCCAAAATAAATGTTTACAAGGTCATTTATAGTTCCAAACGGGAAATTACAACTCAAAAATTACAAACAACCAACCTAAGCGGCAAAACAGAGTTTGACCTTAGTTCCTCTGAGAAACCCCAGTCGTGGTGGTTGAGCAGTCGCATATGTACACGTCGCCACCAAAGCTCTCGAACTCATGGCTAGTCTAGCTTTCCTTTCCCCTTATCTGCACCACATAACACCCGTGAGCCAAGGCTCAATAAGAAAACTTAAACATGCTCATAAGATATTAATAACATATTACATAATCATGATAAGCATGCCTTGCAGTAATAACCCTACTCATGCATGCAATCTATGAAAATAAGCAACTACACTGTCACACAGGAGCCCGCTGCCCCAACTAGGTGACTAATAAATCACACCAGGCCATGCCCTAGGATATGAGAATAATAAGCCACCCCAAGGCCCATTGCCCTATCCTCTGTATAACAAGCCATAGAGATGGCCCAGGGTACCCGGCGCTTAATTTTCCACGACCATTGGGTCGGACAAGCGTATAATGCGCTCCAGATTAGGCCTAACCAAATCGACCAATGCTCATCGCACTATTGCCGTCCTTGACTTATAAGTCAAGCCTTTCTCTGTCACATAATGCAAACAAGCATATATTATAAAACATTTATCCAAATACAGAGCATTCAACATGCTTAATCAAATAATCATAAGCACAATCATAATCATACTCATTTACAGGGGCCCAAGCCCTAATCAAATCTATATCTAACAATCGAGCCAAGCTCTAATCACATACATCACGTACTGGGTGCAGTTTCTTACCTTTGGTCCAAGTGCAAGCAATAAGGCAAGCAAGCACGATTCTCAAGAACAATCCTCTCCGGAGCCCTAGCGGTAACCTAGTCACAACCCATAGATAATGTTCTCATTACCATTAGATTCCATGATTGAACCCCGGGATAATTCTCATGCTCTCGAGACCTCCAATTTCCCCACACAGGGTGTTGAAATCGTCCCCCGAGCCCCTGGGCCTATGCCCTAAAATTTACAAAACTAAGGCCCCTAAAAATGGCCTAGCTTCGCGGCACAGCCTAACAGGCGTTGCGGCCCCCAGCTAGGGCTCTCTTCCTTGGAACATCCCAACGCCGCTGCTCCAAGAACAGCGTCGCGATCCCTTGCGCAAACCCAGAAAAACTGGGTTTTCCCACCATTCTCTCTGAGCCAAAACTCCCAAAATCTTACCCCCAAACTTGCACCAAGGTCCCAAATGAGTCTAAGACTCTCAATAACGCATCATTAACAGTACAAAGACCTCAAAAACAATCCAAATCTCTAACCCAAATCAAAACCCAACCACTAGCTTAAAACTTTGCTAAAACTTAAACCACTCCAAAATAAAAGAGCATAACCTTACCTCAATGAAGAATCACGACCCTAAGCTTCCTCCTACTTGAATTCCCACCTTCAATCTTCAATTTCTAAGCCTTTTCCTCCTCAAAATAATCAAACTCCCAAGAGGTATGAGAGAAAGAGATAGTAACGAGAGAGAGAGGCAATGAGGTGCTACTGAGAGTTTGATTTCCTACATGTGAAGGAATTCAATGACTAAGTCACTCAAGTTGGTAAAAGACCAACCTACCCCTTGCTAAAACCTTTACTCATCTAATGCCCTTGAGGAAAATCCTTCTTTTGCCACTTTTCTCTGTTAATCATAATTAACGTCTCACAAATTCATGTTATCTCCAATACCCTCAGATAGTCACTAAATAATTTATCATTACCCGATAATGCTCTAAATTACCAAATTACCCCTAGGCTCACCCCGAGTCGAGTATTTCACCTCGTTATGACTAAACCACTAACTTGCTCCCTAGGATTGTCTCGTGCCGAATAACCCAAATATATCCACATAAGAATGTGGTCTCAACATATAATGCATATATATATATATATATTCAAATATGCCATCAACATGCCAACATTACAAAAATACCCTTGTAATAAGAAACGAGCCCACATGCATGCTTAATACACCAAACATGCAAATACCGTCATATTATAATATAACTCACATAATTCATATAGTCATGCATATTATCACGTAATAGTGAAATTAAATCAATTATTGCCCTCATGGCCCCCTAATCAAGGCACTAAGCCTTATTAGGGAGACGTTACAACTAGCATTCAACAAGGAAAAAATGATAGGAAATCAAAGGGTGTAGTCATTGTTCCGCTACGCATCTCTTAAGTACTCTAGTGGTTTTGTTATTGTATTTATGTATCTCTGTAATATTCACATGCTTGTATGATTTTATGCTTTCAACTATGTATATTGTTTTGAAAATATATGTATAGGGAGCATGCATATAGACTTATATAAAGGAGATCCTACACTCTTCGATTGTGTTGACCTTGGATCAATGGTTATGGGGCTTTCAATACTTGCATTCTCTAGCCATGTGGCAACTCTTATTACAAAAAAAACAAGGGCCTCTCACACGCTTGAATTTCCCTTCATTCTTTCTTGGAGCTAAAAGAGTATCCTTCTTTGATTAGGGCTTCTTTTGAGTCTTCTGTTTGGATTGAGAGGGTTTCTCTATGGCATTAGCCTTCGATGTCCCAACATTGGACTCTTCCATACACTTATCTCTTGAACGAGAATCCTCTTCAATCATTAGGTGGTTCAAATTTCTTCCAAATATATCTCTTCATTCTTATGGAGGATCTTCTTTCTATAGCTTCTCCAAGATGGAGGTAGTATAGCTATTACCCCTCCCACAATGAAGGGTTTCAACCATGTTATCTTAAGAGTAGACAACTTATTCACAACAATTTGAAGTTCATGTACTTGAGGGAGTAAGGGTTTACCATCAAAGAATTTAAATTCCATGTATTGTGCTGTAAGGAATTTCTTGGCACCTTCTTCTTCATTTTTGTGCTTATTCTCAAGAGCTTCCCATATCTCCTTTGCCGATGTAATGTTTGTGCAGAGATCATAGAGATGATTTGATAAAGCATTGAGTATGTGGCCTCTACAAATTATTTCATTCGCCTCCCTTTTCTTCCTTTCTTTGATTACATCTTGAGAATAATCATCCTTTGGGGGCTCCAAAGTCTTCAAATCTTTGTCAAGGATGTAGTACATTTTCAAAGTTGTGAGGAGGAACTAGATCTTCTCTTGCCATCTTTCAAAGTTTGAGTCATCAACCTATCTAGTCTTACTAGATCTTGAGACATAAACTTGAGGGCTGAGATTGAGGAGCTTTCTTCCATAGTTTTGGTTAGTAGAAAAACCTTGAGATTGACAAACTTTGACACAAAACAAAGGTTTAGAGATAGAGATTTTTGATTGTCCAGGGTTAGGGTTAATCAACCTTGGTTTTGTATTACAATTCAAAGCATAAACAACAAGTAATCTAACTCTATGGAAGATAATCACAAATTACATAAACACAAAAGACAAAGTGTAGAGTGGACCTTTCTTGAAGAACAACCTTCAAACCCAAAACCACAAGTTTCTGATTTTCTGTGAAACACAAAAAGTAACAAGGCTTGACACAAATGTAGATTTGTTGTCCAAAATCTCTATTCCTAGCTTTGTCCTCGGAATTGCTTGAAGCTACTACAATGGAATGAGATTGAGATTCACAAGCCTTGGGTCTTCATACAAGTCAAGATTTCTTGATGAAGATCTTGGAGAAAACTAGTAATCTTGAAAGCTAGAGATATATATATATATATATATAGAGAGAGAGAGAGGTGAGTGATCAAGTCACCAATTAACTCAAATGAACCCTTTAAATAGTATATGAACCTCATTAGAGCACTCCCAATATGTGCTCTACTTCATCCTTTAAAATACCTCGCCAAAACACACATTTTTCTATTTTACCTATAACTTTGACATTATACCATACATCAACTTCTCTATTTTTTTTTTCTCTATATCATTTAAATATTATATTTTAAAAAAAATTCTATTCAGTTCAAATATTTTTTAAAACTATCTATAATATCCTTATATATTTTAATATTTATGATATCTACCCTTATATAATATTACATAATTATATTATAATATACATAATGTATATGTAATATTGTGCTAAAATAAAATAAATAATAATAAAAAATTATTAAAAAATGAAATATAATAATATTATAAAAAATAAAACTCATTTACTAGGTATATAATATATATATATATAAAGAGAACGAAAAAGAGAGAAGAGGCATATATATATATATATGCGTGTGCTTTACGTTTGTGAAGAGTGTAAGAGAGAGAAGATGAGAAATTAATATTATTTGCTTACATAGGTGAATAGTGTGTTATAAATGTAGCTAAGTAATGTAGATGAAGTTATATTTATTTGAAGGATAGAGCACCTGTTGAAGACTCATTTTAGTACCTTTAGGTATAATTTTACATATTTAGTTATTTACATCACCGCTTGAGAGTGCTCTTAGACTCAACCAATGAGATTAGAGCATTTTAATTTGAATTTTGGAGCCAAAAACACGCCACTGTACTAACCTGTACAGACAGCCCAAGCGATGCGTCGCCTAGCACCAGGCGACGTGTCACCTGGTCTACCATTTTTTGGCTATGCGATGCGTCGCCTACCAATGCCTTTATTTTGACGCTCCAAAATTTGTCTCAAAACATCGCAAATGCTCCCAAAATTTTTGGGTAATCTCATATACTCCAACGAAACACTTTGTGCCCAAAAAGTTGATTTATAAATGCCTATATTGAAAGTCAACTCTCACATGTTGACTTTTGTGAAATCGTTATGGTGTTCGCACCTCTTCGTGCCTAACTGTTAGAGAATATATTACATTCAATGGGAATAGAGAAACTAAAATATAACCCTATGCAATAGGCTACAAAACACAAGATGATAGATAAACAAGTCTTACAACTCCATTGATCAAAATACAAGTAAATAGAAAGAAGTAGAAGAGGAAGATCGCAAACTCAAAACAATAATAATACAAGTAAATAAGAACATGAAGAACAAAAGAATGAAAAGAACAATAATAAGAACACAAACTCTCACATAACCAAAGTGTAGAGTAGTGAGGATCACCAACTTGAACAAGGTTCAAAACCTTTGTCAAAAAGCTTTTTTCCCCTTATTCTCCAAGCACTAAGGGATATCTCAAGGAAATAGCTCTCTGGAATTATCAAGCCTCTATGGTATAGTTTCCAGCCAAGTGCTTTGTGAATAGAAAATGGTGTGTCTTACAAGTGAGCAATAGGCTCCTATTTATAAATTTTTGAGACACCCTTTGAATTTCAAATTCCACCAACCCCTATGGTTGTTACCAATGTTTAATTGGATATTTTATGGAATTAAAATAGAGATTTGGGAATTACTTGGTTGTTGGAAACGTTCAAAATTTGATAAAACCAAAGTTGGGAAAAGGTTGTCAGCCTCTCTGGCCGCGGGCTGGGGTATGCCTGGCCGAGGAAGTTGGCTTCTGTTCCCTAGGCCGCGGCCTGGGACAAGAACTAGCCACGGCCACTGATCATTTTAGTCACCCAAATTTCCAAACTTTTCCAAAACGTTTCGAACTCATTCCAACTTGATTTTGTAACTTACATACGGATTATGGGAGTTAAAATCATATCTCTAATAGTCATATCTATTATGGCTTTGAGAAATTCAAATCAAAATGTGTAACATCAAATCTACATATTATTGGGTGATATTTGAGAATTATAAATTTGCAATTGATTTTGTAACTCCAAAATATGTCACATTTGGGCACACACATGTGTCCAATTTTGTGACTCTCTGTAATATGTTATAAGGTGTGACAAATCACATTTTGTCACATTATTTAATCTAACATTATATTATTTAAAATAATATAACATTCCCCCACTTAGATTATATAATCACCTTTTGTAACACTTATTTAATCAATCAAACATTATATTAAAATATAATATTCACCCACTTGATTAAATAAACACTCTCTATAGAAACCTTTCCATTAGTGTATAAAATAAAATGTCTTTCGACTTGAATTTTACCTTAGTGTAATTCTCACAAAGTTTGTTGAAATTTTGGTTGCTAAAGCATTGAACAATTATTCCTTGATAACAAACTGGTGATAACACACACACACACACACACACACATTTGCTATGTTCACATGAGACCTCAATGTATCCCTTTTGCACCGTTAATGGCCATGTGCAAATTCCGTTCGTAGACTTTTGTTGAGAATGACTCCCAATTCTCACGAGGGGTGGCATCACCCCTAGGTCTATATAGGTAGAACTCTTACAATATTTTGTTACCCTAAAATACTTGTCTTTTAAGATCGAGTTCTATTAAAACAACCTTTCGGTTTTAACCTTTATTTTGGTAACACACTAGTATTCATATCTTAGATGGGAAGAAATTTGAGTACTACTATTATTCACTTGATTGACTTGTTATTACCTATTGAACCTAATACTAGTTTGGTTACTAGTATTAAGATAGGTTACCATCAACTGCGAATCTCTTTAGTGAGTCTAAGTCCCACCCCTTGAGATGTAAAAATGATTCTATTTGAGTCATTTCTTTTCTCATGTATGCATACTTAAAGACTCAATATTTTATTCAAACTTTGTTGCTAGCTATAGTTTGATGAAAATAGTTGCACCATTAAAATAGTAATTTTGACCATAGTCAACACCCATACTGCCTTATATTTCAATATCCAAGATAAACTTTTTATTGAATATTAATTCTAGAAACCTCTTTGTTTCTAAAATTCCCCTTTATGTTTTAATATTTATTCATTCTTGAATCAAAATATTAAAACAATAACTTTAGATACCAAACATGTCTAGAATTATCCATTCTATACACATATAGCCAAACTAATTTACAATGTGGAATTCCAAATCACCTATTTGATAAAATAGCTAAATTAATCAACCATTATGAAAATAAATTTATTAACTTTGGAGCATCACCCCCACATTTCTCACATAAAGCGAAAATATCACTTTTAAATAGACATATATTTATTTCTATTAAGTCTTTTATCTTCCAAGATAAATCTAGACTTATAATTCACATAGTTCATCATGAGTCCTTTAAGCCACATGATAAACTCTCAATATATTAAGATAAAAAACCTCAATGTTTATCTTGATTTATTTACTTGCTAAAGCAAGACACACTTCTTTGAAAGTAACTTTCACTTAGTTTCTTTCTTTTATATATATTTCACAAAATAAAAAATGTGTGCACAAATGTAATGTGAGAATTTCTCAAACAAATAATCACATTATGGAATAACAGGTCTACAATCTTACCTATTATTTTAACAAGTTCATTTTGAAACTTTGTTAGTATCTCACACAAATGTCTCATAAAAAATTAAATAATTATCATAGAATAATACTTTAATTTTATTAATAGCTTTCAAGAGTACAAGCTTTATTATAGGTCACTACATGAAAATAACAATTTCCCAACAAGGCACATAAACATGGTAATCATGCTAGGATCTCTTCTTCCTTTTCAATAACATTTACCTCATTCTCATGTGGGTCCTTTCAGTACCTACATACTCTAGCATAGTGCTCGGATTTTCCACACACACACAAAAAAATAAACAATGACCTCTCACGTCTTTGAATTGTCCGTGATCTTTCTTTGGACCTAAAGTGTAATGCCTGGGATAGCCAAGACCGCTACACTGTGTACTTATAAAGGTGCAGGACTTGCTAATCAAGTCATTTAATAAAAAAACGTGTCACTAACCATGGATGTGCTAGGGTTAAAAAGGGTTTTGGTCTCAAAGATACACTTTATATAATTAAACAGTTTTACACATGGGATCCCAAAAAGAAACAGTGTTTAAAGTTGGTTTACAAAATCTCCAAAATACAGACAACCATCAGCCATTCTAAGGAAAAACAGACATTTATGGTTCTCATGTTCCTACCTTCCCCTCAACCGTGGCGGCTGAGCAGCTGGTCATGTACATTCAGCTCTCAGAGCTCTCCAAGTCAGGGCTGATCAAGTTTTCCCTTGCCTTTACCTGCACCACGTAGCACCCGTGAGCTAAGGCCCAGCAAGAAAACATAATATACATCACAAACAATAATAGCAGATAATTAATCCTTTAAGCATGATCAAACACTTAACACTCATATTAATCATATATCATGTACTCAGAATCAAGGATGTAATTATACGTTAATAACAATCAAGTTTCATGATTATCAGGGCCGGCAACTTAGGCCGCATCCTCTGTTTACCCCACTGACTCCGGCCCACTTAAACCGAGCTCAGTGCATAATAAGCTGTCCTCGGCTACCAGTGGCCGAGCCGCGCCCTATGCGCTAGTGTAACCTTGGCACTCTTAGGCCGTTGGTTTACTGTTTACATGGTGTAATACCATCCTCTCAAAGCATACATGTCAGGGAACCCTTAGACCCATTACAATTACACAACCGGGTGCAGTTTTCTTACCTTTAATTTCTATGTTCACTGACTACGAGCGACGTCCCTCGAGCACGATCCGTTTCTCGAGCCCTAGCTTTAACACCTAGTCACAACCAAGGTAATGGATTCCATTAATAATCAAATAAAGGTTTCCGAGTACAATGCTAGCTTCCGAGATATCAAATTCCACCAAACACGGTGGTGAAATCGATCCCGAGCACCCTAGGTTAGATTCCCGCACTTAAAATCCCCAAAAAATCAAGAATACACCTAAGGGCTGCGGCCCTTGAAACCTAGCCGCGGTCCGCCCCTAAAAAAAAACCCAAGCCCCTCAGTGGGAAGACACGCGCCGCGGCCCTGCCCTGTGGCGCTGCGGCGCTCCCCTTTGGTCGAGCCTCCCTGGCTTCCTTACTTTGTAGGGTCGCAGCGCTCAAGAACAGAGTCGCAGCCCTACCCTTCGTGCCCAGAAAATCCACCATTTCTAGCATCCTAACCTCATTCAAAACCATCACAAAGCACCCTAATTCAAAACCCATTAATCACAAAACTTTTAACATGATTCTAACAGCATAATCCAACAGAAATCCAGCTTAAAAACCTACTAAAATTCCATTTTGATTCCTGAAACCCAGCAGCTCAAAACACCAAAAACCAGACATGCAAACTCAGATTTTAACCTCTAAATTACGAATTGAAGCTTACCTTCTTTGCTGAACCACTTCCTTGACAACTTCTGAGCTAAAACCCAAGCTCTCAGCTTCAATTCAGCCCTTAAACATCAAACCCATAAACACCTCAATATTCAGTGAAAAACTCAGAGTTCTAACACCCAAAAACAAAACTCAATTCTTACCTTGATCTTGGTTGAGTGTCCCTTAGTTAGAACTAGGCTAATCCTTCATAAATTCAACTCAAACACAGAATTTCCAGTTGAATTATCCTTAGATTTTCTGTAGTTTCCTTAAGAGAGAAAAGAAAGAGAAGAGAAGAAGGAGAAGATATGCTAAAGGGTCGGTTGTGCCTTTTGTTCTACTGCTTTCCATTAACTTAGTCTAATCTTAGCCAGCTAAATCAATCCCGAGGCTCGGGTACCGGAAACGTCCCCGAGGGCAAAATGGTAAAATTCCCCAATATTCCCGCCTAAGCTTCCCATCCTCAAATATATCTCCATATATTTATTTCCATAACCCAATAACCCAAATAATCATCTAGTACCCGAATTACCCCTTGACTTGCCCCAAGTCAAGTATTAAGCCCTGTTGTGACTTCCTGCTAACTAGCTCCCTAGGATCGCCTCAAGTCGCACGCTGCAGATCTACCCACATAATAATGTGGTTCTCACAAATATAACATTTAACCACATTTACATTCATATAATCATACAAGCATGATTATCATATAATCATGCATTAAATCAATAAATTCACACATAAACCAATTATGCCTTCCCGGCGCACTAATAAAGGCCCTTAAGCCATATTAGTGATTTTGGGTCGTTACATAAAGGGTTCCCACTACCCTTTTGTTGATTGTTGCCCTTGGGATGCTTGTGTGAAACTGCATTGGCCTTGGAAGTCTCATCTTTAGACTCATTCACACCATTGTCTCTAATTCTCGATTCCTCTTCAATTCTGATGTGTTTTTGGATCTCTTCCAAAGTGTAATCCTCATTCTTATGGAGGATTATTTTCCTATAGCTCCTTCAAGTTGACAGTAATTTTTCCACTATTTCACCAACTTGAAAGGCCTAAAGAAACTCAATCTTGAGAACTTTAAACTTGTTCACAATCACTTGTAACTCATGAATTTAAGGTAAAAGAGTTTTTCCATCAATGAAAAAAAATTCAAAATATTGAGAAATTAAGAACTTTCTTGTACCTTCTTCCTCGGCCTTGTACTTACTCTCCAAGGCATCCTAAATCTCCTTCGCAGATTTGGTATTGGTATAGAGGTCATATAGCCTATCGGATAGGGCATAGGATATGACCCCTACAAAGAAGATTGTCTTCTTCTCTCTTCCTTCTTTTCTCCACCACCTCGGGAGTGTCTTTTTCGGATGGCTCGGCTAGTGGTGCCAAGGATGACTCAAGGATGTAGGCTATCTTGAGTGTTGTCAAAAGGAATTTAACCTTGTTTTGACACCTAGTGAAATTGGATCCATCAAACCTATCCAGCCTCACTAGGTCTTGGTTCATGATCTTGATGGTCTCACCTTCCATTGAAACAAACAAGGGACTAAGATTTTGATTGTTAGAGAATATATTATATTCAATGGGAATAGAGAAACCAAAACACAACTCTATGCAAAATGTTACAAAAGAAAAGATGATAGATAAACAAGTGTTACAACTTTATTGCTCAAAATACAAGTAAATAGAAAGATGTAGAAGAGGAAGTTCACAAACTCAAAACAATAATAATACAAGTAAATAAGAACAAGAAGAACAAAAGAATGAAAAGAACAAAAATAAGAACACAAACTCTCACACAACCAAAGTGTAGAGTAGCAAGGATCACCAACTTGAACAAGGTTCAAAACCTTTGTCCAAAAGCTTATTTCTCCCTATTCTCTAAGCACTAAGGGACCTCTCAAGAAAACAACTCTCTAGAATTATCAAACCACTATGGTGTATTTTCTAGCCAAGTGCTTTGTGGATAGAAAATTGTGTATCTTACAAGTGAGTAATAAGCTCCTATTTATAGAGTTTTGAGACACCCTTTGAATTTCAAATTCCACCAACCCCTATGGCTCTTACCAATGTTTAATTTGATATTTTATGGAATTAAAATATAGATTTGGGAATTACTTGGTTGTTGGAAACATTCAAAATTTGATAAAACCAAAGTTTGGAAAAGGCTGTCAGCCTCTCTGGCCGCGGGCTGGGGTATGCATGGCCGAGGCAGTTGGCTTCTGTTCCCCAAACCACGGCCTAGGACAAGCATTGGCCGCCGCGGCCACTGAGCATTTTAGTCACCCAAATTTCCAAACTTTTCCAAAACGTTCCAAACTCATTCCAACTTGATTTTGTAACTTCCATACACATTATGGGATTTAAAATCACATCTCTAACAATCATATCTCTTATGGATTTGAGAAATTCAAATTCAAAATGTGTAACATCAAATCTACACATTATTTGGTGATATTTGGGAGTCACAAATTTGTAACTGATTTTGTAACTCCAAAATATGTCACATTTCGGCACACACATGTATCCAATTTTGTAACTCTCTATAATATGTTACAAGGTGTGACAAATCACATTTTGTCACATTATTTAATCTAACATTATATTATTTAAAATAATATAACATTAACTAATTTTAATTTGTATTTAACCCATCATAACAGAAAGTTGATAAACAAGTGAGAATAAAGCACTAAGAAAACTAGTAGAATCTCAAAAAAAAAAAAAAAACCAAAAGAAAGAAATTAGATTGAAAAAAGATTCAGATGAAAAAAAGTGCATGGATTATTCTTCATAATTTTGAAACAAAAATAATAACTTAACAGTATTGAAGATGATACATCCACCATATTGATTACAAGTCAAAATATTGTAACGACCCAAAATTACTAATGAGGCTTAAGGGCATTGATTAGTGTGTCGGGAGGGCATAATTGGTTTATGTGTGATTTAAATGATTAAATACATGATTATGTGATAAGCATGCCTATATGATTATTGTTGGCAAAACTTATACATGATCTTTATTTATTTTCATGTAGATCTAATATTAAACAAATTAATATGAGATAACCTATAACATGTTTCTAAAATTGAATTCAAAGAGAAACAAAGACAAGAATACTTACAGTATACGCGGCGGAATGAAAGAGTCCTTCCTTCAGTTTATCGAACTCTTGTATCCTTTCTATCGCAGAGTATTATCAAGAAACTGAACCGTTCTTCTAATTTCTTCACAGTCTTCCAATGTATCCTTAGAATTACCTAGACTAGTGTGGGCAATTCTTAACACATGAGATAGATATAGGGAGAAGAAGAGAAAAGAATAATAAAGAGGCTTAGAAAAGGACTTATGTTTAGAGAGAATCTAAAATCTATCAGAAAATCTGACTTGTGACTTGTTAAACTTGTGTTTTGACTTCTCTCTAAGCACTCCTTTTATAGACTCAATTAGGTCATTTAATTTAATTAAAAAATCAATAAAATAATAGCCAATTAACAGCCCTAAGTCAAAATTATCATAGGCTTTAGGCCCGTGAAATTTCCTATTTGATTATAAGCCCATTGGACTTAAAATCAAGGTCTGTATTATTTTCTATTAATTTAATTAATTAAAAAATTATTTAAATACTTTATCAAATTAATTATTTATACTTTGAACCTTGATTTAAACTTATTTATTAATTTAGATACAAATTTACCTTAAGTAATAAATCTGCCATAATTTATCTTTTCTTCTCAAAATTACATAACTCTGTGAAACTATCCAAAATTGACCTGGTGAACTTTAATAATTAAATCAATTAATTGAGACTATCTAGATAATTTTATCCAAGGTACAATGGGGACCATGGGCCTATGAAATCAAGCTCCAATAAGTTATCATAAATCTAACAAATAAATTTACTGACTTATTAATTCCTCGTGACTCCACTATAGACTCGGAATTGCACACTTGAATTCATAGAATGCTCTATAACAAATATAGAGATGCTATTAATTATCCATTGTTATAACAATAATTTTCACTTAATCCTCTATAGATGGTCTACAATGAGATAGGACTAAAATACCGTTTTACCCCTCATTGTATTTTATCCTTAAAACACTTAGTTCCTTGTAAATGATATTTCAGTAAACTAATTTAATTACTGAAATGAGATCTCTATCATTTAACACCTTGAACCAAACTAAAAGGAAACCATCGTTTCACTTCTTCATCAGAAGCTATAGATGTTCATATCTATGATTAACACTCCCACTCAATTATACTACCGAGTTCCTAAGATGTAAGTATGGGCTAGTCCGTAGGGTAAGCTGGTAACGAACAAGTCAAAGAACTCAAATAATACAATCAGTTAGAATACTAACCACTCAGAATTGAGATTGAATTGACCTATGATCAACTATATGATATGACTAGAATAGATAATAACGGTATGTTTACTTATCTTATCAACTGTCAATATCGGTCTTGTGCGATGTAACAAATACATCCGATCTTATCTACTTTGCTAATGTTCTGGAAAGAACATAACACCACAATGTGTAAGTAGATCATATCGTAGATTGGCAAGTCAGTGTAAATCCTGTGCACTGACTAATCTTAGGACTAACTTATTTTGAACATATAATCATATTTATATTCCACTGTGATTACGTCACTTTAAATAAGATTAGCTATATGCTCGGGATTTAATAGAAGTTTATATTAAACAAATAATAATGAAAATAAAATATGTGAGCAAAGTGATTGACCAAGTCAAAAAATGATTTCTATTCTTTTATTGATAATAAAATGAGATTACAAAGAATTTGGGTTTTAATTAGGGCATAAAACCCCAACAAAAACTTGCACTAATTGAAACTAATGCCTTAATTATCCTAATCTCATTTCCTTGATATGCTTATCAAATGTAGCTTCTAGTAGTGTCTTTGTAAACGGATCTGCAAGATTGTATTCAGATGCAATCTTCATAACCTTCACATCTCCCCTAGCCACATATTCTCGAATAATGTGATACTTCCTTTCTATATGCTTACTCCTCTTGTGACTTCGAGGTTCTTTCGAGTTGGCTATCGCTCATGTGTTGTCACAAAACAACACAAGCAGTTTATCCATTTATGGAATAACACCAAGATCTGAATAGAACTTCTTTAGCCAGACTATTTCCTTAGCTGCTTCTGACGCGACTATGTACTCAACCTCCATGGTGGAATCTGAGATTACAGACTGCTTTACGCTTCTCCAAATCATAGCTCCACCCCCAAGAGTAAACACCATTCAAGAAGTAGACTTCCTGTCATCGACATCAGTCTGAAAATCTAAATCGATGTAGCCTACAGGGTACAGAACACCACCCTTGTAGACTAAAATATAATCCTTAGTACGTCTCAAATACTTCAGGATATGCTTAACTGCTATCCAATGTTCCAGTCCTGGGTTCGACTGATACCTGCTCACTACTCCCACTACATAGCAGATATCTGGTCTAGTACACATGTCATACATCAGACTTCCAACTATAGATGCATAAGGAACTTTTCTCATTGCATCTTCCTCTTCAAGAGTCTGGGGAGACTGCTTCTTTGAAAGATGGATTCCATGGCGGGACGGTAGATGCCCTTTCTTTGAATTTTTCATTGAGAAATGTTCAAGCACTTTATCAATGTAAGCTGCTTGAGAAAGAGCTAAGAGTCTGTTCTTTCTATCCCTAGTAATCTGGATACCTAGAACATAACTTGCTTCACCCAAATCCTTCATCTGGAATTGAGTGCTCAGCCAATACTTCACATCTAATAATTTCTTAACATTGTTTCCAATGAGTAAGATATCATCCACATATACAGTGGATTAGTATGCAGAGTTATATGTGAGGGAGATCGTACGTCTCCATGGGGTTCCTAAGTCCATAGTGTCAAACCGAGATCCTACTTTACCTTCAAGTTTTGGGATAGTTTGCAGAAGGCTATGGGGACTCAGTTGAAGTTCAACACGGCCTTTCATCCTCAGACTGATGGACAGTCTGAGAGGACGATTCAGGTGTTGGAGGATATGCTTCGAGCGTGCGTGATTGATTTTGAGGGAACGTGGAGTAAGTATCTCTCATTGATTGAGTTTTCATACAACAACAGTTACCAATCAATGATTGGAGTGGCTCCCTATGAGATGTTATATGGGAGGAAATGTAGATCACCCATTCATTGGGATGAGATGGGTGAGAGGAGGTATTTTGGGCCGGACATGGTTCAGAAGACAAATGAAGCTATTGAGAAGATCCAAGCTTGAATGCTCGCCTCACAGAGCAGACAGAAAAGCTATGCTGATCCTAAGCGTAGAGACATGGAGTTCCAAGTTGGGGACCACGTGTTTCTGCGAGTTTCACCACTGCGAGGGGTGAGAAGATTTGGGAAGAAGGGCAAGTTGAGCCCTAGATTCATTGGACCTTTTGAGATCCTGGACAGGATCAGACAGGTAGCTTACAAGTTAGCTTTGCCACCGTCATTGTCGGGAGTTCATGACGTATTCCATGTTTCTATACTCCAAAAATACGTCTCTGATACGACACATGTGTTGAAGTATGAATACTTGGAATTGCAGACATATTTCTCTTATGAGGAACGACCGGTTCAGATTTTAGACCAAAAGGATAAGGTTATACGGAATAAGACGATTCCTCTGGTTAAGGTATTATGGAGGAATAGTAGGGTCGAGGAGGCGACCTGGGAGCTTGAGTCAGCGATGCGGGATCAGTATCCCGAATTATTCAGGTAAATTTCGAGGACAAAATTCTCATTAGGAGGGGATAGTTGTAACAACCCAAAATTACTAATGAGGCTTAAGGGCCTTGATTAGTGTGCCGGGAGTGCATAATTGATTTATGTGTTATTTAAATGATTAAATGCATGATTATGTGATAAGCATGCCTATATGATTATTTGGATATATGAGATGCATGATTATGAGTATTAGTATGCATGTAGGCCCTATTTAGATTATAAGGGCATATTTTTAATTTTGGCCTGTTGAGGGCATAAACATGATTATCTATGATAAATTGTTGAGACCACATTATTATGTGGATATATTTGCAGCTTATGGCACGAGGCAATCTTTGTGAGTGGTTTAGCGAAATAGTCACAGCGGGGTTTATACTCGGTTTGGGGGGAGCCTAGGGGTATTTCTGGGAATTTGGGAAATATATTGGAGACTATTTGACATTGGGAAAAATAATTGGTGATTAGTTAGATTACAAGGTTTAAGCGGTAATTATTAGGGACACTCGAGGAATTAGCGGGAATTGGGAACAAATGACCAAAATTCCCTTGGAATGTTTAAAGGCTTAGGTTTTAATGGGAGGGCAAAATGTTCATTTGATAGTAAGAAAAGGATAAGTGTTACTCTGCCATTTAGCCTTAGTGGAAGTTGTAGAATATGTTGAAAGCTGAAAGAAAAGAAAATAAGAAGGAAAGAAAAAAAAAATAGAACACTTGAGTTACCTCTCTCTTTCTCCCTCACGGTTTGCCTATCCCTCACCATTTCTTGTGGACTTTTAAGCTGTAAACTCAGAGGAAGCTTAGGCTAGAGCTTGGGGCTTTAGTTCTTGGAGAAGTTAGGAGGTTCAGCTGGAGTTAGTGTCCAATTAAGGTAAAATTTACAAAGTTTGGTTTGAATTTTCTGTCTTGGATGAAGTTGTTTCTGAATTTGAGTTTTGAATGGAAACCAAGGGGCTTGAGCTTGGGGAATTGAGGAGCTAAATGCTGGAAGGGTACTAAAGGCAACCTAGGATCGAATTCTCCATTAAAGGTAAGGATTTATGGGTTTGATCATTTGGATTTCTAGGTAGTTTCTGGTTTTTCTGATGAAGTTCTTGAGCTTCAATCTCAATTCTTATTTTCTATGTTTGATGGTGCATGTGGCCAAATTTGATGTTGTTGGGCCATGTGGGATGAGATGTAGTGGATGGTAGGCTTATTTTGAAGTGTAGTGGAAATTTGAAGGAAGAAGTCAGAGTACTAATGGCGTTGTTTGTAGCATTGTAGTGCTAGCCTTAGAGCGCTACAACACTATGCTTGGTTCTGGGGGGCGTTTTTGCTTTTGTTTGTAGCGCTGTAGCACCCACCTTGTGGCGCTGTAGCGCTACCCTGCCTCCAGAATAGGGTTTTGGATATTTTTCTTAGGGTTTTCCCTTGGGGGCTCGGGGGTCGATTCCACCACCCCGTTTGGTCGAATTGGGGCTTCCCGAGGGCTCGGGATTGGTCCTGAGGTTAGGTTACATAATTGAATGTTAATGAGGGTACTATGTTACGTTTGTGGCTTGGTGTACGCTAGGGCTCAGACGGGATCGTGCTCGAGGATCATTTCAACTAACCGAAGCACTCGGAATCAAAGGTAAGAAACTACACCTGGTTATGTGATTGTATTGGGACTAAGGGTTCCCTATATTTGTATGTGATGTCATGAGATAGTATTATGCCATGGGGACATATGATAAACGGCCTAAGAGTCCCGGAATCAATATTTGTGCACAGGGCGCGGCTCGGCCACTGGTAGCCGAGGTTAAGTACATAAACACTGAGCTCAACCTAAGTGAGCCAGAGTCAGTGGGCTAATCAGAGGGTGCGGCCTAAGGGCGTCGACCCTGGATTTGGGTGTGATATGTTTATTGTTGTTTAAACTGATGATTATGACGAGTTTGTTATCTGAATAACTGATTGATGACTTGTAGGTTGTAGTCATTGTTTATGTGAGCAATATGTCCTGTTGTATATCTGATTAATGATTTGTGAATTATCTGTCTGTTGGTTGTCTCTTATGCTATGCATTATAGTTTTCTTGATGGGCCTTGGATCAAAGGTGCTATGTGGTGCAAGTAAAGGCAAGGGCAAGGTGGACCAGTCTTGAGTTGGAGAGCTTTGAGGCTAAATGTACATAGTCAGCTGATCGACCGTCGCGACCGAGGAGTGGTACAGGCAGGAGAACCTTAAATGTCTATTTTTCCCTTAGAGAGGCCAGTAGCTGTATATAACCTGGAATTTTTTTGTAAACTGTCTTTTAGACTCTATTTCTTTTGGGATCCCATGTACGAAATGTTTATTTAAAGGAAATGTATCTTTTATGACCAAAATCTTTTAACCCTAGTTAAATTATAGTTTCGGTAACACGTTTCTAATTAAATGACTTGATTAGCAAGTCTTGTACCTTTATAAACACACAATATAACGGTCTTGGCTACCCAGGGCATTACAAATATACTACTAAAGAATTCCCTACAAGTAAAAGGAGTTGGATCAACAACACTAGAATAATTACAGTTGAAAATATTTCTTATGTATAATATCATATCAGACAATATTTCTTACAAAATTCCAATCTCTTTCTTCTTTTGATCTCTGCATTTGTTAAAGTTGAAACAAACAAAACCTTTTTCCAGAAACTTGTTGTTTTTCACTAAGAGAATAAAGCAACTTTTTATTTTTTCACTTGGCCCAATTTTGAGAGATTTAACATCAGAAATTAATAAATGAAAATAGAGATCATTTCCATATGCATGAGATTGTTCAATAGGATTTTATGATCATGTTATGTACTCTTAAGCAAATTTAGTTATAAAAAAAGGAAATAAACAAGTACGTTGCTTCCATTGAGTCCCTAAGTATAACCGATATATATCCCATTGTATCCAAATAGTACTAGGTTTCGAATAAAAACACCAATTGGAACCTAGGACTCCAAATTATATTAAGCACCAAATTTATATCTTCATCAGGTGGTATGTCCAAGAGTAAACTATAAAGTAATAAAATATATGATACTTTAATACACATCTAAATTCGAAAAATTTCCCAACGGGAGTCAGGAATAAGAAATAAGATTAGGTGATGGAACGAGAGGAATATGTCTAGGGATCTATCGGTAGCGAGAACGGAGATCACACTTCTTTTTTGAGCAATTCTTTCAAAAAAAAAAATCAAGTAGATAATTGATGAATAATAAGACAATTCATGGTTCAAGTGATTATTAAGAATAGGAAAGGATAACCGAATCGAGTTAACTTGGTCGGGTTACAGACCAATAATTTTTTTTATATATTAGAAACCCATTCGAAAAAAAAAATCATACAAAAATAATAGAAGCCTCAACCACTCTGAAAACAAAATCGAGTGTTTGAAAATGAAATGGTTGAAGCAGTTAAATAGGAGGATCACTATGACTATAGCTCTTGGTAAATTTACCAAAGACGAAAATGATTTATTTGATATTATGGATGACTGGTTAAGTATGCACTATAATCAACCATAATATACATCAAATACTAACATACAACATAGATATTAGTTTATTTTATAGAAGATAAATAAAAAGGATGAAAGAAAAGTATATTAACCGTGATGCATACCAAACACAAAAGTGAGCACGAATTGATTAAAAAATAAATAAATCTTTTGGTCTAAATCATCATCTTGATTACTTAGTCATTCATTAGTCATGGAACCTAAGCACTTCAGTTACCCTAAAACACAGGTTAAAGTCGCATCTTTTTCAGGGAAAATCAAAGCAAAACATTTACTCTCTAGTTTTTTCCCCATAGCGTCACGGATATGCCAAAGGAAAACATTAAAAATGTAGAAAATAGATAAAAAAATGGGGATTAGAGAGAGAAAATAGAACAAAAGAATGGGTTTCATATATATATATATATATATATAGGGTATTTCTTCTGTGCGAGCGTACGGAACGCCCGCACATATACGGTTTAATTTTTTTTTTTATATCTGACACACTATCAGTCTAAAAAATATTTTTATATATATTATATCACATGTGAGACTGACACACTTTTTTTCTTTCTATTAAATTATAATTTTTTTTTCTAAAGTCTCAGCACATCTAATAGCCTAAAAGCTAATGCAGTTGGTTCAAGATATCTGACCACAATATTTGACTCAAACCACTGCTCTAGACTACCATGTGTGCTCTATTCAAAAGACACGTGGAGAATTCTACTGTGGTTAAAAAAAGTGAATATATTTTATATTTTAATTTGTTAAATATAATAAATTAAAATTTTGTTAAAATAATAAATTAAAAATTACTATTTTTGTTTTACGTGATTATTTATTTGATAAAATCTACCAAAATTAATCTATTATTTGATTTGCTCAACAAAAAAAAATATAAGTTCTATGTTTTTTTAGTTATTTTTAATCCAATATTTAAAAAAAAAAAAAATCTTATATGGCACTTTTTACTCAAAATTATTTTTAGTTATTATTTTAATTTTAGTTTCAAAAAATAAAATAAAATATAATTAATTAATTAAATTATATTAGTCATAATAAAACATAAGTAAAATATAAAAAATGTGTAGATAACAGAAATTGTTTGTTTTAACGGTTTTTTAGTTTTTTTCTATTAACTTTAACATAATATTTTTATTTTTAACATAATATTTTTATAATTAATGGCAGATTGTAAACATGACTTAAACTTAAATAAAATTAAATAAATTAATAATTAAACAAATTAAAATATAATATTTTTGAGATATTTTACAATGATAATTATTTAAAAATAATAAAATCATATATTTTATAACTTAAATAAAATCTAATTAAACTTAAACTTAATATTATATTAAACATATAATATATAATTTTTTGTTGTCACTGCCAAAATAAAAAACTAGAACAAATCATATTTCGTTACCCTTTAATTCCCGGCAACGTTCTAATCACCAAATTACCCCGACACTCACCTTGAGCCCCGAACTTAATCTCATTATGACCAAACCGCTAACTTACACTCAAAGATTTTCTCGTGCCGAATGGCTCGAACAAATCCACATTATAATGTGGCTTCATCAATGATTCACCAACATGCATACAAATATACAATTACGCCCTCAACGGGCCAAATTACCAAAATGCCCCTATCATGAAATGTGGACCCGCATCCATGCATTTAACATCATATTATAATATAATTCACATAAACATGCACATAATCATTTAATGGCATACTAAATCAATTATGGCCCTCCCAACCTACTCATCCAACCATTAAACCTCATTAGGGATTTTGGGGCATTGCAGGTGTGTTATGTTTTAGAGTTAATTGAATGTATTTTATTTTAGTAGTGTAATATTTAAATAGGAAAATGTAATGTGTTATTGTAATTTGTCAAGTTTTAATACTTATGAAATAAGTTTCATGTAATTAATAATAGCATTTTTACTTAATAGATTAATTAAATAAATAAATGATAAAATAATATATAAAAAGAATATACTTTTTGGTATTGTGGTTGGAATGTGAAAAAAATATGGTGCTAAGATTCCTTAGTTTTAGTGTTGGTGCAACACCATTTATGGTTTTATAGGTTGTTGTCTGGATGACTGATTATTGGCTTGTAGATTGATGTCTTTAATTATGTGAGCAATATGACCTGTTGTATATCTGAGTGCTGATTTGTGAAATATCTGACTGTTGATTATCGTTTATGCTCTGTATTATGGATTTCTTGCTGGGCCTTGGCTCACGGGTGCTACGTGGTGCAGGTAAAGGCAAGGGCAAGGTGGAGTAGCCCTGAGTTGGAGAGCTCTGGGGCTGAATGTACTTAGTCAGCTGATCAGCCGCCACGGCCGAGGGATGGTACAGGGATATGAGAACCTAAAATGTCTATTTTTCCCTTAGAGTGGCCAGTAGTTGTATATATCCTGGAATTTTGTAAATTTTCCTTTAAACTCTATTTTGTTTGGGATCCCATGTATGAAATGTTTATTTAAATGAAATGTATCTTTTATGACCAAAATCTTTTAACCCTAGTTCAATTATAGTTTTTGTAATGCCCCAAATTTCCTAATAAGGTTTAGGACCTTGATTAGGAGGCATGGAGGACCATAATTGATTTATTATGCAATTAAATGATAATAAGCATGTTTAGGTATATTAAATATGCATGTGAACCCATTTCTGATTAATTGGGTGATTTTCATATTTTGGCCATTTTGGACATATTTGACATATGTGTGTGGTGCTTCATTATTATTTGGTTATGCTAGGGTTACTCAGCACGAGATGATCCTAGGAGGTAAGCTAGTGAAAAAGTCACAACGGGATTTGTACTTGACTCGGAGTCAGTCAAGGGATATTTAGCACATTACCGAGATATTGGGTAATTGGAATAAATATTTGATGATAAATTGGGAGTTAGTAAGATCAGGGGGAAATTCTGGGAGTTTTGACTAGTTTACCCCCGGGGGCATTTTCAGGACCCTGAGCATTAGGATTTGCTTGAGGCTACTTAAGCTTGAAGTAACCTGTTAAGAAATAAAAGAACGTTCAAAACATTGTCTCTCCCTCAAAGTTCCATTTTCGACACCCGGTCACATTTTCGAAGGAAACTTGAGTTCTAGGACTCAGATTCAAGCGATGATCGAAGCATAGCGATTCTAGAGAAGATTAGAAGCTTATTAGCCGGAAGATTTAGTTGTGAAACAACTCAATCAGAGGTAATCCAAGTTTTAAGTTCTAAGTTTTTAAGCTTGAATTGGATTTTATGTTTTGACGAGTTTTTGATTGAATTGAAGCTTGAGCTTTGTTGGTTTTGGATCATGGGAATGTTTGGGAACTTTGATTTTGGAATTTGGAGATGTTTGGGTAAGTTTTTGGAAGGTTTTAAAATGGTAAAAATGAGGGAAAATGGTTGGTTCGTGGTTGGGCCGCTGCCCTATTCTTGGGCGCCACGGCCCAGGCTCGATGAAGAAGGTGGAGGTTGCTGATGGGCTGTTAGGGCCACGACGCAAGGTGGTGCGTCGCGGCGCTAGGCTCAGGTAGAGAAGGGTTCTGCCTCTGTTTGGAGGCAGGCCACATCGCTTGGGAGGTGGGGCTGCGGTGCTAGAGGGCATTTTTGCCCAGATTTGGTTTTTAGTCGTGGGAACTCATACCTTAGGCATCGGGATCGTTCCTACTACCTGTTTTAGTAGGATTCGGTGTCCCAGAGGCTAGGTCTTGGTCCGGGAACCTTTTGTTACTCATTTTGATGAGGTTTTATATTATGGTTGTGACTAGGTTATCGCTAGGGGATTAGAATCAAGATTGTGCTTATGGCTCGTTTATTGGTAACCTGTGCTTGGACCAAAGGTAAGAAAACTGCACCCAGTATGTGATGCATGTGATGCATAAGAGACATTAGATTAGGGCATGTCATGAATGTTGAAATTAAAATTGATCAGAGCTTGAGTCTCTGTATTTGTACATGATTATAATTATGCTTTTGATTATTGATTAAGCATGCTAAATGCCTTATATATGAATATTTGACATATGATATATGTCTGTTTGCATTATCTCATTGAGGAAGCACTGACTTATTAGTCAGGGATCGACATTAGTGTCAGTATTGACTGTGAAGCTGTGACTTACTAGTCAAGTTCGGCAGTAGTACCGAGCACTGGTCGTATAGCACTGACTTATGAGTCAATGAAAATTTTAGCATGTTTAATGCAAGCTGATAAAGATTAGATCTAATCGACATCTGCATTGAATGACTCATCATGAGCATTAATGCCGGACCGACCTTAAGTTTGATGAAAACTAAAAGCGCTTGTGTAGTCTAAAGGCTAGTTACTTAGAGCCAAAGCTGGAAAGGCTAAGGTGACCTACACGTCATATGGCTAGGAGGGTATGGGACCTCTGAGATAGACTTATTAGGCATCTGACCGAGATAGACTTATTAGTCATCTGACCGAGATAGATAGACTTATTAGTCTTCTAATTGGGATAGACTTATCAGTCATCTGACCGAGATAGACTTATTAGTCATCTGACCAAGATAGACTTATTAGTCATCTGACCGAGATGGACTTATCAGTCATCTATTTAGAGAGTGACTTATTTGTCAACTGATCAAGGAATGACTTATTAGTCATCTACCTCAGAGCGAGAGATTTAGTTACATGATTATGGCCAAATGACTCGATTAGCGAGTTTAGCACTATTTAAAATGCACACCGTAACGATCCCTGGAGTTTAGGGCGTTACAGTTTTAGTAACACGTTTTCAACTAAATGACTTGATTAGCAAGTCTTGCACCTTTATAAACACACAGTGTAATGGTCTTGGCTACTCAGGGCGTTACAAAATTATTCTAATACATAAAGTTTAAGTTCAATTAAATTTGATTTAAGTTATAAAATGTATGGTTTTATTATTTTGAAATAATTATCCTTGTAAAATATCTTATTTTAATTTGTTTAGTTAATTATTTATTTATATTTAAGTCATGTTTACAATCTATTGTTAAATATAAGCATATTCTATTAAATATAAGAATATTCCGTTAAAGTTAACAGAAAAAAATAAAAAATTGTCAAAATCAAGAATTTCCGTTATTTACACATTTTTTATATATACTAGGTGCAAGCAACGTGCAATTGACGTTTACCTAGTTTTAAAGTTGTAAATAATGTCTACATTTTTAATAAAAACGGGTTCACTATTTAAAAAATATATATATATAATAGAATGAATTATAATTCTATAGTATATATAAATATTTATATCAATAATATCTACATATATGATATCTAAACACAACGTTGACATAGATATATATTTATATGGCTACACGGCATATATATAAAATACAATAATATTTTAAAAGAAATTAATAATAGAAATAAAATAAGGATAGAAAAAGTCATAGTGTAGATAGTAGTATATATGCATCAACTATTTTTAATTTATAATGTATCTCACAATGTCCTTTGGTGAATTTGATGAAGAAAAAGAGTTTCAATCACATGATAAAAAACAAACTATCACACAAATTTGTAAGATAAAAAAAAATGATATGTATGCCTTTATTATTTTTAAATAAATATGAATTAATTATTTAAATTATCATAAAATATCTTAAAAATATCATATTTTAATTATTATTTTTTGTTTAAGTTTATGTTTGTTCTAGTTTTTATTTTGGCAGTGACAACAAAAGATTATATATTATATGTTTAATATAATATTAATTTTAAGTTTAATTAGATTTTATTTAAGTTATAAAATATATTATTTTATTATTTTTAAATAATTATTATTGTAAAATATCTCAAAAATATTATATTTTAATTTGTTTAATTATTAATTTATTTAATTTTATTTAAGTTTAAGTCATGTTTACAATCTACCATTAATTATAAAAATATTATGTTAAAGTTAATGGAAAAAAAATAAAAAACCGTTAAAACAAACAATTTCTGTTATCTACACATTTTTTATATTTTACTTATGTTTTATTATGACTAATATAATTTAATTAATTTATTATATTTTATTTTTGAAACTAAAATTAAAATAATAACTAAAAATAATTTTGAGTAAAAAGTGCCATATAAGATTTTTTTTTAAAAGAAATATTGGATTAAAAATAACTAAAAAAACATAGAACTTATTGAATTTTTTTTTTTGTTGAGCAAATCAAATAATAGATTAATTTTGGTAGATTTTATCAAATAAATAATCACGTAAAACAAAATTAGTAATTTTTAATTTATTATTTTAACAAAATTTTAATTTATTATATTTAACAAATTAAAATATAAAAGATATTCACTTTTTTTAACTATAGTAGAATTCTCCACGTGTCTTTTGAATAGAGCACACACGGTAGTCTAGAGCAGTGGTTTGAGTCAAATATTGTGGTCAGATATCTTGAACCAACTGCATTAGTTTTTAGGCTATTAGATGTGCTGAGACTTTAGAAAAAAAATTTGATAATTTAATAGAAAGAAAAAATGTGTGGCAGTCTCACATGTGATATAATACATATAAAAATATTTTTTAGACTGATAGTGTGTCAGATATAAAAAAAAATTGTAAACCGTATCTATACGGGCGTAGGGCGTTCTGTACGCCCGCACAGAAGAAATACCTCATATATATATATATATATTAGATACAAACAAGGTGTAATAGACTTTTGTTTACTTTTATTTATATAATTTATTAATTATATTTATTAAATTTGTATTATTGTCTTATAAATATTTCAAATAAATAAACAATATTATATATAAAAAAATAGCATAAACATATTAAATGAAAAATTAAACCTTACAATTTTTTTTTAAATATATATAATATGATAACATTTTTAAACACAAATGATAATTTTTTTAATAAAAATTAAGATTATGTATTATATATTACTATTATAATAATATGTTATAATATTTAAATTTATATTGATATAAGTATTAGATATCTAGTCTTGTATTAAATATTATTATAATAATAATTTATAATATTTAAATTCATATTAATATATTTAATAAAAAATATGATTATATATTATTATCATAATAATATTTTATAATATTTAAATTTAGGGTAAATACCATTTTGGTCACTATGTTTTACAAAAGTTACCGATCAGACCATGTGCTTTGTTAAATGACAATTTTGACCCTACGTTTGCAACAAAAGAGTACCTTGGACTAGATTTTGGTCAAACTTTTTTTAAATATGACCAAAATGCCCCTTGTTTTATAAATTAATGAATTTAATAATCTCAAATAAAATATTATTAAATTAAAAATTAATAAAATACTGATATGAATTTTAAAAAATAAAAAATCATATTTTAATGAATTAAACATAAATTATAACATTAATCAAAATCAAACCAAATAATCAAAACATATTCACCCAAATTTAAGACCCAAAAATAAATCAAAACACGTTCTTGAGTTCATATACTAAACCCAGATTCAAGTATCAGCACAACAACTTCTATCAAAAAGTTAAAATTCAGAAATCATTACAGATCCAAACACCAATTTTCAATCCAAACTAGAAACCATTACAGAATTAAACCCAGATTTATTCGAAGCTTTTCCTTTTACTTCTAACAACAAAATCAAATTAGAAACATCAATTTTTCAACACAAAGAACCCATATATCATAATATATACCATCTTTAAATATTCATCAACATGTATACAAATAAACTCCAAATCAATATACTTTACTCAATAATTTCAGGAAAAGAAAAAATCAGAATTAGAAAGGGAGATTTACTCCAAAACTATGGTAGTCCTCACGAGCCCCAATGTCAATCAGTCCTGCCATGTTTGAGGCTTGGACTTCCGTCCTCGTTCTTGAAGCCCAAACCCACACGTCCTCGTCCTTGAAGCCCAGAACCTTTGTCCTCGAAGCCACGAAATCATATCTGAAACAACACCCACAACCCAATCAAAACCCACACCCATAGTCGCCGGTTGTAGCAGATCCACCCCATCCATCAGTCTGTCATCGCCTGCACATCCCTTGCACCCCCAAGTTCTAGACCTGCACCATTTCCTCCGTGTCTGACCATCTGCAACGAAAAAGATGAGGAGTGCCTCACATCGTTTCGCCTCCCCCATGCTGCCCCAAGCTTCGGATCTGTGTCTCTAAGATGCCCCTGTGCTGCCTCACGTCTAGAAGCAAGAAGAAGAAGAAGAAGGAGACGGAGAAGAAGATGAAGAGGGTGAAGATGAGTTTAGGGTATTTAGTTTTTTTTTTATTTTGTTTAAGTTTTTTCTTTTTAATTTTAATGTTGTTTGATTTTGTTTTAGAATTTTAGAAAAAATAGGTTTTAGGTTTTTTAATTTTTTAAATTAAAATTTTTAATATTTTTTGATTGATTAAAATAATTTTTATTATTTACTATTTTCAAAATAATTTATATATTTTTATAATTTATTTAATTCATTAATTAATAAAATATGAGGGCATTTTGGTCATATTTAAAAAAAAAATTGACTGAAATCTAGTCCATGGTACTCTTTTGTTCCATTTTGCAAAATTTAGGGTATTAAATATTATTATAATAATAATTTATAATATTTAAATTCATATTAATATATTTAATAAAAAATATGATTATATATTATTATCATAATAATATTTTATAATATTTAAATTTAGGGTAAATACCATTTTGGTCACTATGTTTTACAAAAGTTACCGATCAGACCATGTGCTTTGTTAAATGACAATTTTGACCCTACGTTTGCAACAAAAGAGTACCTTGGACTAGATTTTGGTCAAACTTTTTTTAAATATGACCAAAATGCCCCTTGTTTTATAAATTAATGAATTTAATAATCTCAAATAAAATATTATTAAATTAAAAATTAATAAAATACTGATATGAATTTTAAAAAATAAAAAATCATATTTTAATGAATTAAACATAAATTATAACATTAATCAAAATCAAACCAAATAATCAAAACATATTCACCCAAATTTAAGACCCAAAAATAAATCAAAACACGTTCTTGAGTTCATATACTAAACCCAGATTCAAGTATCAGCACAACAACTTCTATCAAAAAGTTAAAATTCAGAAATCATTACAGATCCAAACACCAATTTTCAATCCAAACTAGAAACCATTACAGAATTAAACCCAGATTTATTCGAAGCTTTTCCTTTTACTTCTAACAACAAAATCAAATTAGAAACATCAATTTTTCAACACAAAGAACCCATATATCATAATATATACCATCTTTAAATATTCATCAACATGTATACAAATAAACTCCAAATCAATATACTTTACTCAATAATTTCAGGAAAAGAAAAAATCAGAATTAGAAAGGGAGATTTACTCCAAAACTATGGTAGTCCTCACGAGCCCCAATGTCAATCAGTCCTGCCATGTTTGAGGCTTGGACTTCCGTCCTCGTTCTTGAAGCCCAAACCCACACGTCCTCGTCCTTGAAGCCCAGAACCTTTGTCCTCGAAGCCACGAAATCATATCTGAAACAACACCCACAACCCAATCAAAACCCACACCCATAGTCGCCGGTTGTAGCAGATCCACCCCATCCATCAGTCTGTCATCGCCTGCACATCCCTTGCACCCCCAAGTTCTAGACCTGCACCATTTCCTCCGTGTCTGACCATCTGCAACGAAAAAGATGAGGAGTGCCTCACATCGTTTCGCCTCCCCCATGCTGCCCCAAGCTTCGGATCTGTGTCTCTAAGATGCCCCTGTGCTGCCTCACGTCTAGAAGCAAGAAGAAGAAGAAGAAGGAGACGGAGAAGAAGATGAAGAGGGTGAAGATGAGTTTAGGGTATTTAGTTTTTTTTTTATTTTGTTTAAGTTTTTTCTTTTTAATTTTAATGTTGTTTGATTTTGTTTTAGAATTTTAGAAAAAATAGGTTTTAGGTTTTTTAATTTTTTAAATTAAAATTTTTAATATTTTTTGATTGATTAAAATAATTTTTATTATTTACTATTTTCAAAATAATTTATATATTTTTATAATTTATTTAATTCATTAATTAATAAAATATGAGGGCATTTTGGTCATATTTAAAAAAAAAATTGACTGAAATCTAGTCCATGGTACTCTTTTGTTCCATTTTGCAAAATTTAGGGTATTAAATATTATTATAATAATAATTTATAATATTTAAATTCATATTAATATATTTAATAAAAAATATGATTATATATTATTATCATAATAATATTTTATAATATTTAAATTTAGGGTAAATACCATTTTGGTCACTATGTTTTACAAAAGTTACCGATCAGACCATGTGCTTTGTTAAATGACAATTTTGACCCTACGTTTGCAACAAAAGAGTACCTTGGACTAGATTTTGGTCAAACTTTTTTTAAATATGACCAAAATGCCCCTTGTTTTATAAATTAATGAATTTAATAATCTCAAATAAAATATTATTAAATTAAAAATTAATAAAATACTGATATGAATTTTAAAAAATAAAAAATCATATTTTAATGAATTAAACATAAATTATAACATTAATCAAAATCAAACCAAATAATCAAAACATATTCACCCAAATTTAAGACCCAAAAATAAATCAAAACACGTTCTTGAGTTCATATACTAAACCCAGATTCAAGTATCAGCACAACAACTTCTATCAAAAAGTTAAAATTCAGAAATCATTACAGATCCAAACACCAATTTTCAATCCAAACTAGAAACCATTACAGAATTAAACCCAGATTTATTCGAAGCTTTTCCTTTTACTTCTAACAACAAAATCAAATTAGAAACATCAATTTTTCAACACAAAGAACCCATATATCATAATATATACCATCTTTAAATATTCATCAACATGTATACAAATAAACTCCAAATCAATATACTTTACTCAATAATTTCAGGAAAAGAAAAAATCAGAATTAGAAAGGGAGATTTACTCCAAAACTATGGTAGTCCTCACGAGCCCCAATGTCAATCAGTCCTGCCATGTTTGAGGCTTGGACTTCCGTCCTCGTTCTTGAAGCCCAAACCCACACGTCCTCGTCCTTGAAGCCCAGAACCTTTGTCCTCGAAGCCACGAAATCATATCTGAAACAACACCCACAACCCAATCAAAACCCACACCCATAGTCGCCGGTTGTAGCAGATCCACCCCATCCATCAGTCTGTCATCGCCTGCACATCCCTTGCACCCCCAAGTTCTAGACCTGCACCATTTCCTCCGTGTCTGACCATCTGCAACGAAAAAGATGAGGAGTGCCTCACATCGTTTCGCCTCCCCCATGCTGCCCCAAGCTTCGGATCTGTGTCTCTAAGATGCCCCTGTGCTGCCTCACGTCTAGAAGCAAGAAGAAGAAGAAGAAGGAGACGGAGAAGAAGATGAAGAGGGTGAAGATGAGTTTAGGGTATTTAGTTTTTTTTTTATTTTGTTTAAGTTTTTTCTTTTTAATTTTAATGTTGTTTGATTTTGTTTTAGAATTTTAGAAAAAATAGGTTTTAGGTTTTTTAATTTTTTAAATTAAAATTTTTAATATTTTTTGATTGATTAAAATAATTTTTATTATTTACTATTTTCAAAATAATTTATATATTTTTATAATTTATTTAATTCATTAATTAATAAAATATGAGGGCATTTTGGTCATATTTAAAAAAAAAAATTGACTGAAATCTAGTCCATGGTACTCTTTTGTTCCATTTTGCAAAACACAGGGTTCAAACTGTCATTTAACAAAACACGGGGTCCGATTGATAACTTTTACATAACACATAGTCCAAAATAGTTTTTACCCTTAAATTTATAATAATATAGTTATTAAATATCAGTCTTGTATTATATATTATTATAATAATGATATTTTATAATATTTGAATTTGAATTTATATTAATATAATTATTATATATGTAGTTTTGTTTACCCAAAAAACGGCTCCTGATGACGTGGTAGGATTGACTTACATGTGGCGGTTTCAAGTGAATGAATCATGTTCGACCATCGACCAAAGATTTATTGATTTATCAAGCCCCACGCTTAGGTGCGACTAGTCTGGTCACATACTTTCATTTACTTTCTTCTGGATATGCAATCTTGTAATATTAGCATTTATTATATTTTCTTTTATTACCTTGATACGCAATTCTTAATTTTAATTAAGGCCCGTGTGTTGGGAGTATGTCCTAAAAGCATGTAAAATAAATTTATTATTTTGATGAATAAATAAATACAATGGTTTATTATTGTTATATTTAGATTATTAAATTATTGTTTGAATAATTTTGTAAATATCAGAAAAATTCCATATTCATTATTGAGGATGTGATCTTGTATTAGTACGAGAGAATTAAGACCACATAAATGAATAAAAATAGTCAACAACAACAAATTGAAGTTATGGAATTCTTTTATTGGGGTTGTAAGTACGGTTTGCTGAGTATCATGCTGATACAAATAATCTAGATTCGGATTATTGATGTGGTAAGACATCTTAGTAAATATGATTTATATAATATGATTATATATGACAATGACCGATATGAATAAAAGTCTTTATCCAAAAACCATTTAATAATAAAGACTTGTAATTCATATCATAACTAATGATCATTTATAGATCAACCTAAATCCTGAGTGTTCATGAACTCCTGTTCATGTTTATTAAATATTTTGATTCATTCGTTAAGGTCTCTTCAAAGAATGAGGCTAATGACTTTTGTTTTGGAGATTTAATATCATGGATGGCTGAGAACATGTATCAACAATACATAATCTAATATTTTCTAACGGATCGTATGTTAGTTTCCTTAAGGGTTAATTCTGGAACTGAATGATTTTGAGCTCAAATCTATAATTAGATTATAGATTAATTATTCACTAGTGAATTAATGGTACTTAAGGAATAATAAGTAAATTAGAAAGGTAAAATGGTAATTATTCCATTCTAATTTATGAACTAATTAATTAGAGGGTTGAACTATTGTAAGATGGTTATATCAATGGACAGCTTAGAATAAGATTTCTGTAAAAGTATATCTATAACATAAAGAGTGCAATTCTGAATTTATAGTGGAGAAATATCAGAATTAATAAATTAATTATTATAATTAAAGAGTTTAATTATTTAGTTTCCATTTATTGGAGCTTAATGTTATAGGTCCATGGTCCCTGAAATGGCTCAAACAAACACTGACAAAGATAAATACAAAAATGGGTAAAAGGACTTATTTGATAAGTAAAATATTTTTCTATGCACTAAACATAATTATTGTATAATTATGTGTAATTAATTAATTGAGAATTAATCAATTATTTGATTTAACAAAAATATAATTAATTTATTTTTGAGATTTTTGGTATTTAAATAATAAGAAAAATTGGGAAAAATCACATACCTTCCTTGGCATATGGTACACGTGTAGCACATTGCACAGTCACTATGCTACACACACAAGAAGCTTCAAGAAGTTTCTTTGTTCCACAATTTTAGTTATTTAAATGTTAAATAAATAATGAGATATTGTAATATAATTAAAATATTACTATTTAAACCAAATCTGATAACTGATTAGTTATTTTCAAATTGTTTAAAATAACTATTATTTTATTTTTAATATATTGGATATATTAAATATAGGAGATCAGTTTTTCAGAATGACACTTTTTTCAGTGATAGAAAATATATCTTGAAATCTTCCTGAGAGAAATAGAATAGTGATACAAGCATAGGTCACTATTCTTCAAAGACTTAGGTCCAAACTTTATCAAATCTCATGTGTTGAGAACATCTGATAAATAGATTTTGCCTATTGTTTTGTATAGCGAGCCCACACTCGTTCCTTGAGTGTTGAGAATATTTTGGAAGATCCTGGTGTGAGATCTCAAGGATTTTGCCCGTACAAAAAGATAGCAGCAAGAAAGGACTTGAGGTAATTTTCTATTTATATCTTTGATTCAATATATATATATGTATGTGAAGAAGTAGATCTAGAAATCTTGTGGGGTTAAATTAACAATTTTGATTGGTTTTCCGTTGCGTATAATCTCTGATTTGATCTATAAAACCAACAAATGGTACCAGAGCCATCTTCACACACACACACATATATATATATTGAATCTGTGTGGGTTTAGTTTTATGCATTTATTTATTTTTGATGAATGAATGGATGACTTAATATGATTGAATGCATGGGAATGTTGAATTGTCAATTGTATGGTGTTTTTGGGTTAGGATTTGTTTATGATTAGATCATTGTGTAAGCCATTAAAGGGCATAGGATTTATGTAATTTTATTTGGTTTTTGATACCATAAAATTGTAATTTCGATCACACAAAGTCAAAACGGAGCCTGGGATCAAAATTCAGCCACTGTTCCTCTAAGGCCACCCTCCAAGCCGCTGCCTGGGACGTCGTACGGACGGGTCTGTACGGATCCATACGGTTCCGTACAAATGTGCACCGGCAGCACCGTTTGGTGCCATGTGTCCTCGTCTTGCTGGTCCAGAATTTTTTTTTTCTGAAATTATTCTATTATTTTTTTAATTTTAAAATGTTAAATATACTATTTATTAGAAATTTGATATTTAGATAATGAGATAATTTTGTTATCCTAACAAAATTTTTTGAAAATATTATTTAAAATTGTTTTTTAAAAAATAACATATTTTAATTAAATTTATTTGAGTTTTTTAATTAAAAGTTGTTTTAATTAAAAAGGAAAATAAAATAATAATTATTTAAAAGTTTTGTTTTAATTAATCAAGATAATTAGAAAATTGTTTTCTTATTATTATTCTAGATCAACAACGACACATATCCTACCGAAAGTAAAGTAAAGAAGCCCGACAGAGATCAATGCGGTTTTATTTTATATAGAGGTTGTAAAATTGGAAATACCCAAAAGCACCCGGCTCAACATTTATTGATTATTTATTTAAATTATTATTTTCATGTGATTGATAACTGTTCGTGCATTTTGTGTCATACATAAAAAACCCACACAATCATTATCATGCATCTCATTGGTAGAAACATGATTATTAGGATTGTCCTATATGTTTATATGAATTGTTTTGCGAAACCAATTGCATATAAATTACTTAGTTTTATTCTTTGAAAACTTGGTAAAATATCACACCTGTTTTAAGTCTTTATGACTTAATTTCTTTAAACCAACATTATTTTCAAATTCTTTTTTTTAGTAAAGTTTAGATGAACATAATTGATAATTTAAAATTGGATGTGGACCTAGAAACTCGCTTTCTTTCCAATTTTAATTATGTTCATAAAGTTTAAAGAATCTATAATTAATTTGGAATTAATTAGGTTAAAAACACTTATTTTAAAATAGTGAGTGGGAGAGGGTTGATATCTCAAACATAACTCGTGGTCTCCATTATTAATATAACACCATGAGATGTGAATAGCGCCTCGCGACAGCTTTGTTTTCGTCCCCCTAAGGAAGGTGTCTAGACATGTCAATTGCAAGGTTATATTTCTTACAAAGATAGGTACTAATGATGTTTTAGGTTTGACCGACCCTAAGGCGGCATGTCCTAAGTTAAGTGATAAACTCCGAAATAATGGGTTACACTCACAAAGTTATGATTAAGCTTTTGCAGTGGATATCATAACTTGACCAAACTAAGCGGTACTTTAATGTTTAAAAGAGAAAATAAAGAGTTATTTTAAGTTTTAAATAATAAAGATAAGAACGTCTTATAAGTTCTCTAAGATTAATTTGACCGACCCTAAGGCGGCACTTTAATTGTTAGAAAGTTTTATCGTGGAAATTAAACTTTATTTTATGTGTTTTAATTGTGCCCATGCATCATGTTTAATTTCCGAAACTTTGATATTTATTTTTTCTAAATATAATAATAATATTTGTATTTATTTATTTATTCAGAGAAAAAATTTCTATTGGTGAATTACATACCAATGCTTTTCTCAAATCCTTGGTTTTTGAACCTGAAAATATGCAACACTAGTTTCGAGGCATGTTGACCATTTTTTCTTATAAAAAGATGATGTCAACAGTCTGTGAAAAACCTCCAACAGAACTACCTTTGGCTACTAGCTATGAAGCAGAAGACAAATATGCAAATTGGATGAAATCCGATCGGTTGGCATGTTATTGCATGCTTTCAACCATGCTTGACGAAACAAAGGAAAAATATATATACTATGACTCAGCACATGAGATGTGGCGAGCAATGATAGAGGAAGTCTTTGCTGATTGTCATCGTTTATATCAAACAAAAAAGGTAAATAAGATTTACATATATTTTTCAACTTTGAATAATAGATTCAAATACTATGGATATCAGATTCAAATTTTTGGATAGTAGATTCAAAAATATATGCCACTAATCTATTTTTCTTTTGTTTTTCCTTTCGCAGAATTAGAACCCTGAAAAGGAGGAAGAGACTGATGAGGATTTTGATAGCGAGTAAAGAGCTGGAGAAGTTGGAGAGTAGTTTTATTTAGTAATTTTCTTGTTAGTTGAACAATTTAAATTTCTTTATTTTGTTTTAGAAATGTTAGATTTCTTTAAACAAAGAAAACTACAGTCTAGAAATTTAGTTTATTATTAGTAATTTTGATTATTAATGTTTAGAAACTTATTTATGTTTTTGCATAACATTTATTTCTTTATTAATAAAATAGTTATTATTTAAAGAGATCATCTATTTACTTGTTATGCAAATGCTTTGGGATAAACAAAGTTTACATACTTATAATGAATGACAAATTTTTTATAATTCTGAATTATTTAAAACAACTAATCCTAGATCTATTAAACTGATTTTGATAGTGAGACATATTTGTAGCACTTGAGATTGGGCCATATTGGTCTAGACAGAATAAACAGGCTTGTAAATGATGGTCCTTTAAGAGAACTATCTATTGGATCTCTCCCTGTTTGTGAAACCTGTCTAGAAGGCAAAATGACCAAGAGACCTTTCTCTGCTAAAGGTTCAAGAGCCATAGTACCACTTCAACTAGTACATACGGATGTTTGCGGTCCACTTAATGTACAGGCAAGAGGAGCTTATGAATATTTCGTCACTTTCATTGACGATAATTCAAGATATGGTTACCTATACTTAATACAAAGAAAATTTGAAACTTTTGGAAAGTTCAAAGAATTTCAAGCAGAGGCTGAAAAGCAATTAGGTAAATCATTAAAAGCTCTTCGATCTGATCGATGAGGAGAGTACTTGGACTTTGAATTCGAGGACCATCTACGTGAGCATGGCATTCAATCCCAACTCACAGCACCTGGAACGCCACATCAAAATGGTGTTTCAGAAAGACATAACAGAACGTTATTAGATATGGTTAGATCAATGATGAGTTTTCTCATCATTACCACTGTCATTCTGGGGCTATGTGATTCAATGTGCTCTAGACATATTGAATGATGTTCCATCTAAGTCTATCCAAAAGACATCCATAGAATTATGGAATGGTTGTAAACCTAGTTTACACCATTTTCAAATTTAGGGGTGTCCTGCACGCGTGCTCAAAGGAAAGACCGGGAAGTTGGAATCACGCTCTGAAGTGTGCATGTTTATGGGATATTCCAAAGAGACTAGAGGTGGAATTTTCAATAGTCCAAAAAGAAAATAAAACATTTGTATCGACAAATGAAATTTTTCTTGAATATGACTATGTTAATAACCACAAACCTCGCAGAAAGGCTGTTCTGGAGGAGATGTTCTCGAATGAAGTTGCAAAGTCACCAGCAACAACCAATGAAAAATGGCAAGAGGAAACTGCTAGTTCCAGTCAGAATAGTAGAGAACCTTGTTGTAGTGGGAGGGTTAGTAAGCAACCCACACGCTATGAACACGAAGTTCAAATGCTTGTGTCTGACACAAACAAAGACGATCCATTGACATTTAAAAATGCAATGAATGATTCTGACAAGGAAAAATGGCAAGAAGCCATGAACCAAGAAATGGAATTGATGTATTCCAATTATGTCTGGGTTCTTGAAGATCCACCTGAGAATATTAAACCCATCGGTTGCAAGTGAATATTCAAGAAGAAAAGAGGAGCAGATAGGAAAGTAGAGACTTTCAAAGCAAGGCCTGTAGCCAAAGGTTACACACAGAAAGAAGGGGTTGACTATGAAGAAACCTTTTCTCCTGTAGCCATGCTAAAATCCATTCGTATACTCTTGTCCATACCTGCGTGCATGGATTACGAGATCTGGCAAATGGATGTCAAAACAGCTTTTCTGAATGGCTACCTTGACGAAACCATTTACGTGTCTCAAGCAGAAGGGTTCAAATTAAAAAGGTCAAGAGCAAAAGGTTTGCAAGCTTCTTAGGTCCATTCATGGACTCAAACAAGCTTCTAGATCTTGGAATCTTAGATTTGATGACACAAGTAAAACATTTGGTTTTTGAACAAAATGTTGACGAATCTTGTGTCTATAAACAAATCAAAGATGGTATAGTAGTATTTCTCGTTCTTTACGTAGATGATATATTATTGTTGGATATGACATAACATCATTATCAAGAGTAAAGACCTGGTTAGCTGAATAATTCCAAATGTAAGATTTGGGAGAAGCCAAGTATGTTCTGGGCATTAAGATTCTTAGAGATAGACAGAACAAAAACTTTGGCACTGTCTCAAGCAACTTATATTGATAAGGTGCTAGAATGCTTAAATATGAAAATCTCCAAAAAGGGTGATATGCCAACCCATTATGGAGTATTCCTTTCCAAGGAGCAGTGTCCCAAAACACCTCAGGAAGAGGAAGACATGAGACAGTATCCCTATGCCTCAGCAGTAGGCAGTCTGATGTACGCCATGTTGTGTACAAGACCTGAAATTTGTTATGCAGTAGGGATAGTCAGCCATTATCAATCCAATTGTGATGCCCCGAATTCTCCGATGTGTTTAACGGCATGAATAGTAGGCCGGGAGGGCCATACTTGCTTAATTATGTTATTAATTGATAAAATGCATGTATATGTTGATTATATTATGATATGATGTGAAATGCGTGCATGTGCGTCCATATTTCTTATTACAGGGGTGTGATGGTAATTTGGCCCGTTGAGGGTAAATTGTGTATTTGGGTGCATAACTTGATTTGTAAATGAGATTCCATTATTATGGAGATATATTCGAGCTATTTGACATGAGACGGTCATTTTTAGTGGATTAGCGGTTTTGTCATAACGGGGTCAATTTTGGGGTAATAGAAATGTTCATTTGGTGATAAATTGGGAATATTTGAGATCAGGGTGGAATTCTGTAGGTTTTGACTATAATGTCCCCGGGGGTGTTTTCGGGACCCCGAGCATTAGGTTTTATTTGAGGTTACTTAAGGTTGAAGTAGCTTATCAGATAGAACATACGATAAGAAAACCTTCCGTTCTCCCTTTTCAAAGTCCGTTTTACCGTTTAAGCCTTTTTAACGAAATCTTGAGTTCTAGGAGTAGGAATCAAGTGAGGATCGAGGCATAGCGATCCTAGGAAAGATTAGAAGCTTCTTAACCGAAGGATTCGACGGAAAACAACCCAATTGAAGGTAATCGAAGTTTAAGTTTTGAGTTTTTTCCGAGTTTCTAAGCTTTGAATTGATTTTGTGAATTGTTGAGTTTCCGGTCCACCGTTCACCGTAACTGTTCTGGGGTAACCAAGGCGTTACACCAATCCTGGATTGAGTCATTGGATTGCAGTGAAGAATATTGTCAAGTATCTTAGAAATACTAGAGGTTATATGCTTGTATAGTCAGGTGGAGACCTGAACCCCACTAGTTACACTGATTCTGATTTTCAATCAGACAGAGATAGTCGGAAATCGACTTCTGGATTAGTGTTTATTCTTGGAGGAGGAGCATTAGTCTGGAAAATTATTAAACAAACCAGCATTGCAGACTCCACCATGGAAGCCGAGTATATAGCGGCTTGTGAAGTAGCTAAGGAGGGTGGCTCAAAAAGTTCTACTCCGATCTGGAAGTTGTACCAGAAGTGGAGAAACCACATGTTCTTTATTGTGACAATAGTGGAGCAATGGCTAACTCTAAAGAACCAAGAAGCCACAAGAGGGGAAAGCATATAGAGCGCAAATACCACTTAGTAAGAGAAATCATACATAGAGGAGATGTGTCCATTCTGAAAATCGCATCAGAACACAACCTGGCAGACCCGTTTACGAAGACGCTTCCTACAAAGCAATTCGAGGGTCATGTACGTAACATGGGATTGAGAGAAATGCCCTACTTTCTTTAAGTACAAGTGGGAGATTGTTAGGAGTATGCCTTAAAAGCATGTAAGAGACATTTATTATTTCAATGAATAAATAAATACAATGGTTTATTATTGTTATATTTAGATTATTAAATTATTGTTTGAATAATTTTGCAAATATCAGAAAAATTCCATATCCATTATTGAGGATGTGATCTTCTATTAGTACGAGAGAATTAAGATCACATGAATGAATAAAAATAGTCAACAACAACAAATTGAAGTTATGGAATTCTTTAGGGTTGTAAGTACGGTTTGCTGGGTATCATGTTGATACAAATAATCTAGATTCGGATTATTGATGTTGTAAGACATCTCGGTAAAGGTGCTTTATATAATATGATTATATATGACAAGGACCTAAATGAATAAAAGTATTTATCCAAAATCCATTTAATAATAAAGACTTGTAATTCATATCATAATTGATGATCATTTATAGATCAACCTAAATCCTGAGTGTTCATGAACTCTTGTTTATGTTTATTAAATCTTTTGATTCATTCGTTAAGGTCTCTTCAAAGAATGAGGCTAATGAATTTTGTTTTGGAGATTTAATATCATGTATGAGTGGGAATATGTATCAACAATACGGAATCTAATCTTTCCTAACGGACCATATATTGGTTTCCTTAAGGGTTAATTCTGGAACTGAATGATTTTGAGCTCAAATCTATAATTAGATTATAGATTAATTATTCACTAGTGAATTAATGGTACTTAAGGAATAAGAAATAAATTAGAAAGGTAAAATGGTAATTATTCCATTCTAATTTATGAACTAATTAATTAGAGGGTTGAACTATTGTAAGATTGTTATATCAATGGACAACTTAGAATAAGATTTCTGTAAAAGTATATCTATAAAATAAAGAGTGCAATTCTGAATTTATAGTGGAGAAATATCAGAATTAATAAATTAACTATTATAATTAAAGAGTTTAATTATTTAGTTTCCATTTATTGGAGCTTAATGTTATAGGTCCATGGTCCTTGAAATGGCTCAAACAAACACTGACAAAGATAAATACAAAAATGGGCAAAAGGACTTATTTGATAAGTAAAATATTTTTCTATGCACTAAACATAATTATTGTATAATTATGTGTAATTAATTAGTTGATAATTAATTAATTATTTGATTTAACAAAAATATAATTAATTTATTTTTGGGATTTAAATAATAAGAAAATTGGGAAAAATCACATGTCTTCCTTGGCATGTGGTACACGTGTAGCACAGTGCACAGTCACTGTGCTGCACACATAAGAAGCTTCTAGAAGTTTCTTTGTTCCACAATTTTAGTTATTTAAATGTTAAATAAATAATGATATATTGTAATATAATTAAAATTTTACTATTTAAACCAAATCTGATAACTGATTAATTATTTTCAAATAACTATTATTTTATTTTTAATATATTGGATATATTAAATATAGGAGATCAGTTTTTTAGAACGACACTTTTTTCAGTGATAGAAAATATATCGTGAAATCTTCCTGAGAGAAATAGAATAGTGATACAAGCATAGGTCACTATTCTTCAAAGACTTAGGTCCAAACTTGATCAAATCTCATGTGTTGAGAACATCTGATAAATAGATTTTGCTTATTGTTTTGTATAGCGAGCCCACACTCGTTCCTTGAGTGTTGAGAACATTTTGGAAGATCCTGGTGTGAGATCTCAAGGATTTTGCCCGTACAACAAGGAAGGACTTGAGGTAATTTTCTATTCATATCTTTGATTCAATATATATATATGTATGTGGAGAAGTAGATCTAGAAATCTTGTGGGGTTAAATTAACAATTTTGATTGTTATTCCATTGCGTATAATCTCTAATTTAATCTATAAAAACCAACACTGTGAGGCCATGTAACCTTCTTTAGGCTATAAATAAGAATGAAAGGGCTCAAGGAAGGGACTTTTGGACTTTTGAACTTTTTCCCTTGTACTCAGAGAGAAAAAGATAGTGTGATTATTTCACCGAAGTTGTAATTTGCCAAGGCTTGTGAAACTCGTGAACCCTAGTTCATTGATCATAGTGTTGGGATTCAATATTAATAAGAACACTAAGTGGACGTAGGTCATTACCATCCAATTGGGGCCGAACCACTATAAATCGTCTGTGTCGTTTGCTTTCCATTGGATTCTTCTTCTTGTTTTCATCTCATTTCCTATCGTTTATCTGACTCCATGTCGTTGACCAATTCGAGGGTCAACCAAACCATTTATGGTTAATCTGGCGAAGGGCTTGCGCCAACAGGATCGATTAGGCTTCCGGTTACAGCAGGAATTGCGCCCACGAATAGGACATTACTCACTACTTTTATAGTAGTTGATTGCCCTTCTGCGTATAATGCTGTAATTGGAAGGACTATTCTAGTCGACCTGTGAGCTGTAACCTCGGTTTGGCACCTTGCCATGAAATTCCCAACTGATGTAGGGGTAGGATGCGTGTTGGGAAACTAGCGAGGAGCGAGGGAATTCTATAATTCCTCGATATCTAAGGCAAAGAGAGGTGAATTGAGGGAAGACGCTAGGAAAGAGTTGCAATTGGCCAATGAAACACAAGCCCAATCAGGTGAGCACGTCGCCAAATAGGGTGTAGGGATTTGGATCCTCGCTTTGGGGATTTTGATGAAGTAGGACCAATCGAGGACCTCAAAGAGGTCCAACTCGATGAAGCAGATCCGACCAGGGTTGTGAAAGTCGGTAAAAACTTAGAGATGATGACGAAACAAAAACTGGTGGAATTTTTGAAGAAGAACTAGGAATTCTTTGCCTGGTCGCATAAAGACATGGTTGGAATTGACCCAGCAGTTATCAGCCATGTCCTGAACATAGATAAAAGCTTTCCACCAGTGCAACAGAAAAGAAGGCTGCTCGACAAAGATAGATTGAAAGCTTTAAAAGAAGAAGTCGAGAAGCTAAAGGAGAACATATTCATTAGGGTAGCGTTTTATCCATCGTGGGTCTCTGATTCCGTACTAGTACCCAAGCCGAATGGCAAGTGGAGAACATGCGTGGATTTCACAGACCTTAATAAAGCCTGCCCGAAAGATTGCTTCCCACTCCCAAGGATTGACCAACTGGCGATGCCACTTCAGGGCACGAGATCCTATCGTTTATGGACGCATACTCTGGGTACAATCAAATCACTATGCACCCACCTGATGAGGATCACACTAGCTTTCAGAACGATACAGGGCTTTATTGTTACAAAGTAATGCCCTTCGGTTTGAAAAACGCTGGTGCAACTTACCATCGACTAATCAATCACATGTTTAAGGAGCTGATCGGTAAAAATATGGAGGTATATGTTGATGACATGCTCGTTAAGTTGAAAAAGGCAGAAGAACACGTAGGGGACCTGCAAGAATGCTTCAACATCTTGAACAAATATCAGATGAAGCTGAATCCCCTCAAGTGTTCCTTCGGAGTTGGATCAGAGAAATTTTTGGGATTTATAGTGAACTCGCGAGGTATTGAAGCTAATCTCGAAAAAATCAAAGCCCTGGTCGATATGAAATCTCCAACAAAGATAAAAGATGGCCAAAGTTTAACCGGGAGAATTGCCACTCTAAGTAGATTTATCTCCAAATCGACGGACAAGTGCGTCCCATTTTTTAATCTACTTAGGGGCAATAAGAAATTCAAGTGGACGGAGGAGTGTGAACAGGCTTTCCAAGCACTGAAGTATCATATGTCGTAGCCACTGATTTTATCTAAACCATTTGAAAAAGAAACTTTGTTCATCTATTTGGCGATCAGAGAATATGCTGCTAGTGCTGTTCTAGTAAGATAGGAAGAAAATGTGCAAAAAGTCGTATATTATGTAAGAAAAAGGCTGATAGGAGCAGAACTGCAGTATCCGCCCATTGAAAAATTAACCTGCTTCTTGATCTTAGCCTCCAGAAAGCTGTACTTCCAAGCTCACCCCATCACAGTATTAACCGACTAGCCCCTACGGCAAGTTCTGCAGAAGGCAGAGGCCGCTAGTCGATTATTGAAATGGGCAGTCGAACTCGGGCAGTTTGAAATTTCTTACTTACCATGAGCAGCAGTAAAAGGGCAAGCTCTGGCCGACTTCGTCGTAGAACTCACTGGTCTTCCAGACAGTGAACAAACAGAAGAGCCTGAACCTCAAAGCCAAATTCCCTCTTGGAAGTTGTATATAGACGGTTCTTCTAATGAACATCATGCTAGCGCCGGAGTGATTTTGGTAACACCTGAAGGACATCGTTTCCACTACGCAATCAGATTCGACTTCACAGCGTCCAACAACGAAGTCGATTATGAAGTCCTGCTCGCAGGTTTACGATTATCCAAGGACATGAACATAAAGTCGCTTGAAATCTATAGTGACTCCCAGTTGGTGGTTAATCAGATTATTGGAGAGTATCAAACCCGCAGACTGAAGATGGTTGCTTACTTGAACAAAGCAAAGGATTTGTTGGCACAGTTTGAAAGATATACTCAACTGCAAGTATCTCGCGACCAAAACGCAAATGTTGATGCCTTGGACAAGTTAGCAAGTGCAAAGGATGCCGACACGCTGAACATAGTGCTTATTGAACGACTGTCCGAACAAAGCATCAGAACAGAAGAAACCTCTTTGGTAATTCAAACAGCAAATACATGGCTGGTACCTTTCATTGAGTACATGATGCATGGAGTATTTCCGACAGACAGAAACAAAGCAAGGGCCCTTCAGAGGCAGGCTGCTCGGTTTATCTTGGTCGATAGAATTCTATATCGAAGGGGGTACTCAATTCCACTCCTAATATGTGTCTCATAAGAAAAGGCCAAAGAATTAATGCGAGAGGTCCATGAAGGTTTCTGTGGAGATCACGATGGGGGGCAGAGTTTATCAAAAAATATCCTAAGGCAAGGATACTTTTAGCCAACAATGAATGAAGACTCGACAGAATTTTTTTGAAATGTGACAAGTGTCAGAGATTCTCCAAAATTCCGCGAGCAGCCCCTAATAAGCTAAAGCAGATGCAAAGTCCATGGCCATTCGCAGTATGGGGGATAGACCTAATCGGGTCTTTGCCACAGGGAAAAGCGGGGTCAATTATGCCGTGGTGGCTGTCGATTACTTCACGAAATGGGCCGAAGCTGAGCCACTTGCAACCATAACGACCAAAAAAAAGTGCTGGATTTTGTAGTCAAGAACGTAGTATGTCTCTATGGATTGCCAAGAAAGATTGTCTCAGACAACGACACGCAGTTTGATAGTGATCTGTTCATGGATTTTTGTGAACAACATGGAATTATCAAGAGCTTTTCTTCAGTAGCTCATCCGCAGGCAAACAGACAAGTCGAGATTGTCAATAAAACACTAAAAGATACTCTAAAGAAAAGGCTTGAAGAAGCAAAAGAGGCATGGCTAGAACAGCTGCCTGAAGTCCTCTGGTCATATAGAACGTTGCATCGAATAGCAATAGGTCATACTCCATTTTTCTTGGCTTATGGATATGAAGCTATGTTGCTTGTTGAATTAGATCCACCATCACATCGACGGATGGCATACGATCAAGACACTAATAGCTAATTATTAATGGAATCTTTGGATTTGGTCGATGAAAGGCGCGAGCAAGCCCAACTCCGAGTAGTAGCTTACCAGCAAAAAGTCTCCCGGTATTTCAACTCTAAAGTGCGTGAAAGAAAATTTAATGTGGGAGATCTGGTACTTAGAAGATTTTTCCTTAACACCCACGATCAAGCTGCTGGAGTACTCGGACCGAACTGGGAAGGACCATACCAAATCGAAGAAGTCCTCAATCCATGCACTTATAAACTTGCTCACTTAAATGGAGATCTCATTCCTCGCTATTGGAATGGAGAACACATGTGCAAGTACTATCAATAAACAATTCTTCTTAAAGAATTAGCTTGTATTAATTTTACTTTCTACAAGTTTGTGAACAAAGGTTAGTCAATTTTGTGACTGATCGCTTATAAGTGTAAGATCATATCTTTGATCACTCGTACAGACTCGATTGTCCATTTATGACGAGAATAAAATGGACTGTGCGCAGCCAGTCAATCTTGCCAACTATTGTATTTATTACAAGTATTTGCTCATTACGTGTGTTGTTTTGCTCTATTATCATTTTTACAAGTATCTATTCCGAGCAGTTATGTTCGAACAAGTCTTGGTCAAGGCAAGTGACCGAGGGCCCAAAGCTCCTCAATCACTTGGGGGGCATATAAGGTATCTAGTGAGTAAAGCATATCAATAGGTATGTAAACACACGAGCAAAATAAGTGAAAGCATATACGATACTTAGAGTATTTTTCAAAATTTTTGTTATTTTGTTAAATCAAACCAAAGTGCTATGCTAAGTTCGGTCATGCGAACATATGTTATAATAAAATGCAAAAATATTATAATATCAAAAGTGAAATCCTTTACACCGTGAGCAGTTACTGCTCGAATGCAATTGTCTATTAAAAGGAAAGCTGCCCATGCAGCAATAAAAATATAAATTGTTTTGACATCACAAACCGTAGTTCATGTGTCTTAAACTACTTGTTAAAATTAAAGAAAAATAAGTAAAATTATGAAGCGGCAAGAGGGTCCTGAGGTGTTTGTTGGTCGACAGAGGCCCCAGCTTCCTCTTCCGCGCCATCAATGCCTGTAGCCAAGGAGATTTCGGGGGAGGCTGGGATTTTTGCTCTCTCCTCTTCCTCCAAGCGAGCAAGGCACCAGTTTATTTCAGTTTGCCTCATGCGCTCCGAGAGATAGCTGAATTCTGCCTCGCAGTTGTGTTTCTAGAATGCGTAGAAGCAATTGGTTGTGGCTCCATTATACCTCTCCAAGTTGCAGGCATTAGTCTCCTCGAGCTCCTTGATGCGTCCCTCCAGCCCTTCAGTTTCCTTTCTGCTAGCGACCAGGTCATTCTGAAGCTTTTTGGCTTCCTGGAAGTTAAGTTTAGAAGCCTCCTTATACTTCTCTTTTTCTCCAATGGCTTTGGTCAAGGCAGCCTGAAACTGCTTCAACTCTTCGGCTAGTTTGGTGTTCTGCTCGAGTAGTTCTACATTTTTCTTCTCAGCCATCTGGGGCTCCTTGGCATGTCTGGCCTCGGACTCTTTGAATTGAGTAATCAAAGCTCCCGAGCGACGCCAGCTCACGATCATAGTTAGCATTACCTGCGATCAGACAAAAAGATAAGGTGATGGCAGAAAATGACAAAATAATAAAATAAAGATCAACCATAGATAGCATCTTACGCTGGCTATTTTGTTCAGTGCGCGATTAATTATCTGGTCAACCTCCATGGAGTCGGTGCTGACGATGGCCTCTTGGCTGCATCAATGCCTTGAGAGTTTGGTCATTCTCTCTTTGGCCGAGCTAAGCATGACATTTGTCAGGACATCTCCAGTTTGGTCAGGAGGTGTCTGCTCGGCAGGTGCTGGTGGAGGAGGGTTCTGTTTGACTGGTGCTGGGGGAGACGTCTGGTCAAGGGGAGACGGAGGGGGTGTTTTTTCCTTTGAAGGAACCACTGCTGGAGGGTCCCCAGTCCGAGCCTTTTTCGTCGGAGGGGCTTTGCTGCTCTCTCCACGGTGTTGACCGTTCTCCTTCTTCTTGCTTGAAGAAGCAGCGGGTACGCTATAAAGCTTGAACATGTCTTCAGATGACATATCTACAAGTAAGAAAACATACGAATAGTTAGACAATATGAATAGATGTACTTACTACATCAAGGAAATAAGAGCAAGGAAATTGTAAGTAAAATACCTGAGCTACAACTACTGGTCGCTACATTATTTAATGTACTACTACTACTACTACACTTACTCACTGCCTTGAAGAAATCTGAATTTAAATTGGGTGTGTATTGAAAATATCTGTCCCCGTCAAATAAATGACAAGGAATGGGCAGACTGTCTAAAAGTGAGAAGACAGTACCGTTCTCATCTGAAGATTCATCAAAGGGAACAGGGTGTTTGGAAGCTTTCTTTTTGCCCTTTCCCGAAGGAGCAGGGGCAGTGGCTGCTCGCGGTGTACTGGAAGGTTCCCTGATTGTCTCCCCAGTTGTCCTCGTCCTCGGAGGTTGTGACATGTCATGGTGCTGCTCGGGAACTTCTCCACCAGTAGCACTCCCTGCCGTTGATTCCCTCACATCCTGGTGAGGTGTCAGAAGGCCGACCAGCCTTAGATTGGCCTCTGTGACCAGCTCTTTGGCACTTTTTTCTATGTCAGTCATGCTGGCCAGGGACGCTGCTCGAATCTCCATCTCTGGAGTAGGAGCTGGTTGTTTCCATGGACTTAAAGAATACTAATTTTCTAAGGAATGTGCAGAAAAGCTAAAAGGAATTAAACGACCAGAGAATAAAGAAATTACCTCCTTGAGTGAAGGCCATATTGTTGGTGACCAAGTCTGGTGTTAAAAAGTACTCCTGGAAATACTTTCCTACGTTGGACTTGTAGGTGATCTCACTCAAGAAGGTACGAGCAAATTCCTGGTGGTAAAAATGGAAGAACCCCGTGTTGTTATGATAAGGATTGGACTTGAGATCAAATAAGTAATTGATCTCATGCGGCGTAGGCACATGCCACTTCTTGTAGCTGTACAGGATATAGAGAGCAGAAAGCACTCTATATAAATTTGGGGTGATTTGGAAGGGGGCGACCTCAAAATAGTTGGCCACCCCCTGGAAGAATGGATGAAGAGGCAAGGTTGCCCCTGCCTCAATGTGGTATCTCGACCAGGCGCTGTAGGAGCACCCAGGCAGGTTTGCCCTCTGGTCGATGGAAGGTTTGTTTAGGGTAATCCCAGAAAGTCCATACTTTTTGAGATAATTCCCTATCATCCTAGCTATAATGTTGCTAGGAGGAGCAACGTACCATTCGACGTCTGGTCGAAGGACGTCCCGGGGTTGGGCCTTTGTTTGGATTTCTGGCTGAGAAGTGTTTTCGGCTTGTCTGCTGGTCGAAGGAATTTCAGCTCGAGGAGCAGGCTGATTTGCAGGTGGGTTGGTTGGTTTCTTTTTCTGGGCGGTGGATTTCACTCGACCCATGTTTGATGGACTCGTTGAAGGTCTGTTAGAGGGGGTACGGGAAAAAGGAATTTTTGGGATAAGTAACGACGACTGATCTTGATCTTCAAGCAACTGGGCGAGCAAGTCTTCGTCGATCGACCTCTCACCTCCCCACGGATCGTGCATGAAAATCCGCGAACAGAGAAGGGGAGATGAGAATATACGACCAAAAGACCAAGAAGTGTAAAAGTTGGAATAACGTTGCTCATGTATAAAAGTTAAGCTTTTATACGACTAGCACCATTCTAACAAGGGTTTATACTTTTTTGGACCTTGTGTTTTGTCTCATTACCTGTTTGGACCCTGTGTTTTGACAAATTATTTTTTGGACCCTATGTTTTGTAAAATAGTTCAAATAGAACCCTAAACTCGATTTTGATCAAAGTTTTCTCAACTGAAATCACAAATAATTCACCAAACTAACAATTAAGAACAAAAATAAAATCATTCTGCTTAAAAACTGTGTTGTTATATTCAATTTTTTCTTCATTAAAATTGAGTTTAAGGGTCTATTTGAACCATTTTACAAAATATAGGGTCCAAATATTAATTTTTTAAAACAGAGGGTCCAAACAAGTAATCGGAAAAAACACATGGTCTAAAAATGTATAAACCCTTCTAACAAAAACACTAGATTCTATGCGAACAGTTTGGAAAACAGATTAAAAAGCAAAAGTGAAAAGTTTTTCAAGAAAAACTTTTCAACTCTGAAGGGGCGGGAGAAACCCAGTTTTTCTACATAAATCAAAATTTTACATTCGATTTTACGCCCTAAATCAATAATCCTAACTCCAAAGCTGATTCCTAAGCCCCATATAGTGTTTTTTCCTTACCCTATCATGCTAGTATCTATATGTCCATTTACCCCAAAATAATTTCTTCAAGAACGTTCAAGAACTCAGAATCTGAAAGGATATAAAACAGATATTGCATGGAATATCAATGACTGAAAAGTTTGAGAAACTTACTTGGATAAAGGTTGGAGTAAATTTCTGAGACACTAAGTTGATTTGGCTGGGCAGGAACTTCGTGGATCGTCAAGGTCCTATGGGTTTCTGAGTTTTTTACGCCTTGTTCTTCAGTGTTCTTGGGGAGAGAGTAAAAAGTAAAAAGTGAAAAATGATTCTGAGGGGTTATTTATATTAATCAAGGAGCAGTTACCAAGGTAATTATAAGGGGTAACTTTCCAAGGCATAGGTAAGTATAATAGCCATCATACCACTTTTGGGAAACCGCAAAGATATGATTAGTTGTCTTTTTTGAGAAGGCATGGGTGGCTCTGAGAAATTTGATAGGACATACGAAAAGTCGGTCGCCTAAGTTTACTTTATGTTGGTCGTAGTAAAATAAACTTGAGGGGCAAATGTTTACCCAAAAAATAGCTCCTGATGACGTGGCATGATTGACTTACACGTGGCGGTTTAAGTGAATGAATCATGTTCGACCATCGACCAAAGAGTTATTGATTAATCAAGCCCCACGCTTAGGTGCGACCAGTCTGGTCGTATACTTTCATTTACTTTTGTTGACGTGGTTTTTCGCCAGCAGATAATTATACGAATAAGTAGGATGGATTAGGGCAAATTGGTAAACCGTAATATGAAAATGATAGTAATCTAGGATGTGAGAATTAATTGCAAGGAAACAATAGTCACTCCTTTTTTTAGGTGGTTCAGAGGTTAAAATCCCCTTAGTCCACCAGTCGATATTATTGATATCTCCTCACTATTTCTTACAAAGTGTTTGTTTTACAAGAATAAGCCAGCCCCTTGCACTATCCAGGGTTTCAGTATTTATAGGAGATTGATCTCTGAGTAGGTATTGGGGTCATCCCGTGACCTCTTCATCCATCAAATCATTTATGTGACATCGATGATTAATTCCTAAACCTTGCAGTGAAGTGAGGTCTAATCAACAGGTAAGGATGGGTAATGGGTTGCATGGCCCAAATCAGATGCGGGATGTCCGAACACGCACGTTTATACTGTGCATCCAAGAAATCAGGAATAGAATAGACACGTGATGTCTAATATATGCACGTTTATATTGCGTGGTTGACTTTACAAGGATTCGGGTGTCAGATCTCTGCTGCATCACAAGCTTAATGCGGCGCTAGCTCGTGGCACTCATATTACTGACACGATGGCTCCAATTAGTAGATAAATCTCTAACCAGCTCGAGCTGGCTAGATAGAGGCCTGTGATCAACAGCTACGGGTGGATGGTTGACATGTGGCATATCGAATTAGGCCCTTCTCTAGCTCGCCAAAGTGTGCAAATATTTAGGGCGTACATTTGCCCCCCAAGCCCCTGCTCGTGACCCATGACGTCATCTGTGACTTTCATAGTGGGGGCTTTTAAGCTTCCCTTTCGACTCTTCATGTCCTGCCCACTGCGTGGGTACTGGACACGTGGAGTGTCGTGGTTGGTGACTGCTCGGTTTCCGAGAATTGCATTACATGGCCTAGCCAGATTTCTGCCGTCGTTTCGCCTCTCGAGTTATGACCCTCATATCTTGCATTAATCTAATCGAACGGTCCTCGTTTCTTTATGCCTCTTATGTATATATAAGGTTGGCAATCTTCCGTATCAGCCACCCTTCATTTGAAACTTTTTTCCTCATTTTCTCTCTTCTTAGTTTTAGAAGCTCTTCTTCTTCCGGTCATCATCCCAGAAATCCCCACGTTCTCGCCACAAGAGTTTCTTCATTAGTCCAGCATTAAGGATTCCACTAGGACTCCGATTCCTACGCTTTCTGTGACTTTCACTCAGAAATTACACTATTAGTTCTATGCCTGTTGCATGTTTTGATTTTTCCGTTTCTCTGTTAGGCAAACCTCTTTCTTAGTCGCACACTATAGGTTGTTTTTGGCTGGTTTTTGGCGCATATGTTTTGATCCTAGGCATATTTATAATTTAAAAACATGTCTAGGAACGCGACATTCATGACTAGGTAATTTCTGTGTAATTTTCTGGGTAAATTTAGGAAATGCTTGTTCAAAATACGGAAGGTGAGAGGTTTTTAGGGTGCAAAACCAGGTAGCTTAGGGGTCACGCTTCCTAGGTGGTTTTCCTTTCGAAACTTTCCCTCCAAGGCAAGCAATAACCTGACCCTTCTGACACACAAATCCCGAGAAATCGGGGATCTGTTGGAAACGTGGGCGCGTGACCATGGCAACGCGTGGCTTCACACACTGCGGGCTGAGACTACCTCAGCCCGTGTATGAAAATCATTTCTTCTCGCGTTGTTTTCCCTTTTCTATTTTTAGGTCGCCTATTTAAGCTTTTCCTTGTTCTTGTTCGTTAGGCGACCAGATGGGACCCAGGAAGAACGTGCCCAAGAAAAGCATGGTTGGCTCGTCATCCCAGCAGTCCAGCAAGGAGAAATGGATTGAAGTGGAGTCTCCCATGCCCTAATTCGGTCCCACAGTGGAGAAGGAGGTCGAGATGGGACCTGACGCTTTATTCGAGGCGGAGAGGATAGTCTCAAAGATTTCGACCCAAGGGAGCATCAACAAGATTCTGCTATCCCATAACATCGAAGTTGGGACTGGCGCTCTTGTAGCCTGACCTCCCCTCAAGGGTGAGAGGAGCTGTGTGCCTCTTGATGAGGAGTTCGCGGCCTGGAGCGACGAACACCTCAAGGTCGGGGCCTTCCTACCTCTGGACCAGTACTTTGCAAATTTCCTGAATTACGTGAAGCTGGCCCCCTTCCAACTGCCCCTAACTCATACCGTCTTCTCGCGGGGCTGAGGTACCTCTTCCTGAAGCACGAGTTGGAGGTCCCTACTCCAGTGGACATCCTTTATTTCTTTTGCCTCAAAGCCAGCCCGGATCAACGGGGACGAGGCGACGGGTTCTACTACTTGACTCGTTTCCCAAACTCTCCTGCAGTCATCGAGCTGCCCAGCCACCCCAACAACTTAAAGGACTAGTTCTTCATGTCGACCGGGTTTCGCAACTGCGAGTACCACTACTTCAACTGTCCTCGTAAGCTTTCCATTTTCAGCCCGCAGTTAAAAAAAACTTTTTTCTTCTTTTTTTTGCGTGTATACTGACTTGAACAATGTCGTGCAGCCATCTTTGCGAGAACGACCAAATCAGTGATCCTCGGGGTCAATATTACACCTTGGCAAGGCTTCCGTTGAGTGAGAAGGACTACCGCCAGCTCGTGTCTGATGAGACAATGCTGGCGTGTAAGCTGATTTATGCAGGCCAGGCTCTGGCCTTGAGGAGGGCGCGGGCCAATCAACCAGCAGCCCTTGGGATGGAGACCATTCCTGAGGTCGAGGTCGCAGCTGGCGACGACGACGAGCAGGAAGATGTGCCTGAGGTGCCCCTTGTGCGGAAGAGGAGAGCTCCGGAGGCTGCCCGGGATCCAGACTTGGACCGAGCTCAATCAGGGGCAGCAGCCAGCCCCTCCGACCAAGGTAACCCCTATCTCTTTTGGGATCTAGATAGGGCAGCCACGAACCTTAGGTTAGTTAGGTTTAACCCACACCAGCTCGTGCACCGCCACCGAAACGACCCAGACCTCAATGTAACCCTGCTCCAATGCGTAGACCAGTTAGTACTGCGTAATGACGTGGGCCGTCCTAGGGGTACTGTAGTAGTAGACAATACATTGTCCTTTAGGTCGGCCTTCTTTGAGGAGTACGGGACCAACCTTAGGTCGTGGCCCTCCCTCCTAGAGGGTACAGTTGCCCCTGGACTTAGGCAATACGTGGAGGAATCTAGCCCCGAGGTAGAGCCTGAGTCGACACCTCCCACAATTCAAGAAGTGGTTGTTTTAGATTCTCCTTCCCCTATAGCAGCTCTGAGGTCGGAGTTCGTGGAAGTAGACTCTTCCTCTAGCTCGGAGAGTAGGAAATTTTTTTTACTGTGTTATTGCTAATAATTTTCTTTTGAGGAATGTGCATGTATCCTTAACGTATTTTTCATTCTTCTTTTCAGGCGAGGAGATGGCAGAGAGGGGAGGACCTAACATCCGTTCGATGTTCCCAAGAGGGAAGGCAATCGAGGTTCCCCTCGTAAAGAGGCTTCGGCCTTCTTCTAAGAAAACGTCACCCCCGGCTAGAACAACCTCTCAATCCCCAGCTAAGGGGAAAAGCTCGGGCCCAGGAGCTGCACTTGCTGCCGGACCTACCGCGACATTTCCTCACCCTCCTCCTCCTCCTGCTCGGGAGCCAGTAGCACCGGTTGGTCCCCCAGCTTCGGTGGTGCCTACTGCCACAGTCCATATCCCCATCAACCCTCGGGATCTGGAGCTGATTCCAGACACTTTCCAGGGGACCGTCTACGAAACGGCGAACTACTCGGTGGAGCATTTCTACAAGGCCAAGCCCACCGATCTGAGGGCAATCGAGGAGAGGAGCCCTGAGAATGTGATGGAATCTTCTCTCGGGATGAACCTCACAGTAAGTACTTATTCCGACCACTTTTTACATCTCACTTTTCGGGAATGCGTCTAACTGTTCCTTACTTTTTGCAGGCAGTCTTGACCCTCAACCGCAGCATCTCTCGGGCTAGGTCCAGGAATGAGGAGATTAAGGTCGAGCTGACCACGACCCAAGCTGCTCTCGCCGCATTGGAGCAGAACGGGCAGACTGTTAGGGCTGCCTTGGTGGTGGCCCAAGTGAGTGAGCAGGAAGCGTAGTCTGCCCTCACTATTGCCCAAGTAGCCGAGCAGGAAGCGAAAGTTGCCCTCACCACAACTCAGGCAGGTGAGCAGGAAGTGAAAGCTGCCCTCACCGCTGCCCATGCAGGCGAGCAGGAGGCGAGAGCTACTTCGGTAGCTCTCCAAATCGAGCTTGAGGGGGCCAAGGCAAAGCTGTTGGAAGCCGAGGCGGCCATCCAGGAGGAGAAGGAAGCGTCAACATTCTCCATGGAGAGTATGTTGTACCATTGCTGGGCCTTTAGCCAGGATGACAACTTCTCATTCATGGCCCTCAATGCATGGGGACACTACCTGGAGAAGTTCAAGGCTCGGCTACAGTCGGAGCTACCAGCTACAACTGAGACTGGGGAGACCTCTGCTGCCGGTGAGCAGGATGTTGAGGAGGTGACATCCTCGAAGCGACCTGGGGGGCTTAGGATTTTTCTATTTCATTTTTATCTTTTGTAATTATTTATTACGAGGTTTTTCTCCTCAAGACAGTTTTATGATTTTAGTTATTTCATCATATATTTTTCTTTTTAATATGATGTGTTTGGTAAAAACTTAGTTTGTGTTAGTTTATTGACTGTTTTTATTTGAGACTGCAAAGCATTGTGTAACGACCCAAAATCACTAATGTGGCTTAAGGGCCTTGATTAGTGTGCCGGGAGGGCATAATTGGTTTATATGTGAATTTATTGATTTAATGTATTTGGGGCCAGACATGGTTCAGAAGACTAATGAAGCTATTGAGAAGATTCGAGCCAGAATGCTTGCTTCGCAGAGTAGACAGAAAAGCTACGCTGATCCTAAGCGTAGGGACGTAGAGTTCCAGGTTGGGGTCCACGTGTTTCTGCGAGTTTCACCACTGAGAGGGGTAAGGAGGTTTGGAGTAAAGGGCAAACTGAGCCCTCGGTTTGTTGGACCTTTCGAGATCCTTGAAAGGATTGGACAGGTGGCTTACAGGTTGGCCTTGCCACCATCACTGTCAGAGTTCATGATGTATTCCATGTCTCCATGTTGCGAAAGTATGTTTCAGATACGACGCATGTGCTAAAGTATGAGGACTTAGAGTTACAGACATATTTTTCCTATGAAGAGCGACCAGTTCAGATTTTGGATTGGAAGGACAAAGTTCTACAGAATAAGATGATTCCGTTAGTTAAAGTGTTGTGGAGAAATAGCAAGTTCAAGGAAGCGACCTGGGAGTTAGAGACAGCGATGCAGGATCAGTATCCCGAGCTATTCAGGTAAATTTCGAGGACGAAATTCTCAGTAGGAAGGGATAGTTGTAACGACCCAAAATCACTAATGTGGCTTAAGGGCCTTGATTAGTGTGCCGGGAGGACATAATTGGTTTATGTGTGAATTTATTGATTTAATGCATGATTATATGATAAGCGTGCTTGAATGGTTATGTAAATGTTAATGTGATTATATGCTTTTATTGTGAGAACCACATTATTATGTGGGTAAATCTGCAGCGTGTGACTTGAGGCGATCCTAAGGAGCTAGTTAGCGGGAAGTCACAACGGGGCTTAATATTTGACTTGGGGTTGGTCAAGGGGTAGTTTGGGCATTAGATGATTATTTGGGTTATCGGGTTATGGAAATAAATATATGGAGATATATTTGAGGTTAGGAAGCTTAGGCGGGAATTTTACCATTTTGCCCTCAGGGACGTTTCCGGTACCCCGAGCCTCGGGATTGATTTAATTAAATAAGATTAACTGAGTAAAATAGAGGTCACTGGAATAGAAAACCCAAACTGAACCTTTAATATTTCTTCTCCTCACTTCTCCTTTCTCCCTCAAGAAGGCTATAGAAACCTAGGGGAATTCAGCTGAAATTTTGTGATTTGAGCTGAAGTTTGAGGAATTAGCTAAGCTCTAACCAATGAACACTTAACCAAGGCCAAGGTAAGAATTGAGTTTTATTTTTGACTGTTAGAATTATGAGTTTTGGTTGAATATTAAGGGTGTTTATGGTTTGAATATTTAAGGACTGAATTGGAGCTGTGAAGCTTGGGTTTTAACTCAGGAGTTGTTAAGGAAGTGGTTCATCAAAGAAGGTAAGCTTCAATTCCTAATTTAGAGGTTAAAATCTGATTTTTCATGACTGGTTTTTGTGTTTTTGAGCTGTTGGGTTTCATAAATCAAAATGGGATTTTAATGGGTTTTTAAGCTGGATTTCTGTTGGATTATGCTGTTAGAATCATGTTAAAAGTCTTGTGATTAATGGCTTTTGGAATTAGGGTGCTTTGGGGTGGTTTTGATTAAGGTTAGGATGTTAGAAATGGTGGATTTTCTGGGCACGAAAGGTTGGGCCGCGGCTCTGTTCTAGAGCGTTGCGGCCCTACGAAGCAAAAGAGCCAGGGAGGCTCTGCCGAAGGGGAGCGCCGCGGCTCAAATGGGCATCAAAGAGGCTTAGCCTCTGTTTTTGGGGGCGGGCCACGACGCCAGTTCCTAGTGTCGCGGCTAAAAAGGGCAATTTTGGCTAAATGGAGGTTTTAAGTGTGGGAACCTAACCTAGGGTGCTCGGGATCGATCCCGCCACCGTGTTTGGTGGAATTCGATGTCCCGGAAGCTAGAACTATATCCGGAAACCTTAGTTTGAGTATTAATGGAAACCATTATCTTGGTTGTGACTAGGTGCTAAGCTAGGGCTCGGGGATTAGATCGTGCTCAGGAGGCATCGCTCGTAGTCAGTACACCTGAGAACTAAAGGTAAGAAAACTGCACCCGGTTGTGGGTTTATAATGGGACTAAGGGTTCCCTATCTTGTATGCTTTGAAAGGATGGTATTATGCCATGTAAACAGTAAACCAACGACCTAAGAATGTCAAAGTTTACACTAGCGCACAGGGTGCGGCTCGGCCACTGGTAGCTGAGGACAGCTTATTATGCACCGAGCTCGGTTTAAGCGGGCTGGAGTCAGTGAGGTAAACAGAGGGTGCGGCCTAAGGTGTCGACCCTAGTTATTGTGTGATTTGTTGTTGTTATTGGTTGATGGATTATTATACTGTGTAGCTGAGTGATGATTAGCTAATGCTTTGACTGAGACTTTATGCTCTGTGATTATTGTGATATGATAAGTATATGATCATGCTTAAAGGGGTGTCCAAATGTTATTGTTGCTTGTTATGTAGTGTGATATGTTTTCTTGCTGGGCCTTGGCTCACAGGTGCTACGTGGTACAAGTAAAGGCAAGGGAAAACTTGATCAGCCCTGACTTGGAGAGCTCTGTGAGCTGAATGTACATGACCAGCTGCTCAGCTGCCACGGTTGAGGGAAAGAAAGGAACAGGAGAAACTAGAAACGCTTGTTTTGCCTTAGAATGGCTAATGATTGTTTAAACTTTTGAAATTTTGTAAACTGACTTTCGAACGCTGTTCCTTTTTGGGATCCCATGTGTAAAATGTTTTGTTATATAAAATGTACACTTTTGAGACCAAAACCTTTTAACCCTAGTTTATTAGTGGGTTCAGTGTCACATTTTAACTAAATGACTTGACTAGCAAGTCCTGCACCTTTATAAGTACACAGTGTAGCGGCCTTGGCTATCCAGGGCATTACACACTATCAGTCAATTTTAACCAACTTCTAAGTTTTAGGACCTGGCCGTGTCCAGGATATTTAATTTAAAAACTTAGTTCGCGTTAGTTTTATTGATACCTTTGTGCCTTTAAGGAAAAACACTGATTAATCAATTTAACCAACTTCTAAGTTTTAGGACCTGATTGTGTCCAGGATATCAATTTAAAAACTTAGTTCGCGTTAGTTTTATTGCTGCCTCGTGCCTTTTAGGAAAAACATTGATTAATCAATTTAACCAACTTCTAAGTTTTAGGACATGGTCGTGTCCAGGATATCAATTTAAAAACTTAGTTCGCGTTAGTTTTATTGATACCTCGTGCCTTTTAGGAAAAACACTGATTAATCAATTTAACCAACTTCTAAGTTTTAGGACCTGATTGTGTCCAGGATATCAATTTAAAAACTTAGTTCGCGTTAGTTTTATTGATACCTCATGCCTTTTAGGAAAAACATTGATTAATCAATTTAACCAACTTCTAAGTTTTAGGACCTGGTTGTGTCCAGGATATCAATTTAAAAACTTAGTTCTCGTTAGTTTTCTTGATACCTCGTGCTTTTTGGAAAAAACACTGGTTAATCGACTTAACCAACTAAGTTTTAGGACCTGGTTGTGTTCAGAATATCAATTTAAAAACTTAGTTCGCGTTAGTTTTCTCGATACCTCGTGCTTTTTGGAAAAAACACTGGTTAATCAACTTAACCAACTTCTAAGTTTTAGGAACTGGTTGTGTCCAGGATATATGCCCGCCAAGTAAACAGAAAGAGATCTTTCTTAATTACTTTGAGCACACCCTTTTAAGCCTATACGCACACAAAAACATACAATGATACAAAGAATGTACTCTTACCTTGAATAGTGTTGATAGAGCCGCTATGGGGACCTATGGACCTATAATTCCAAGCTCCAACAAATTTGAGATTATTAATTAAACTCTTTAATTAAATAATCTTAATTTATTAATGTCATGAGTATTCCACTATAAATATGAGACGACACTCTTGTAATTATAGACATTTCATTTACTGAGTACTTTATAATTATAAAGCGTCCATTGATATAATCATTGCATACAAATTGACCCTCTAATAATAGTTCATAATTAGTCGGGAATAAATTACCACTTTAGCCTTTTAATTATCTCTTGTTTCCTTAAGTACCATTGGCTTTACTAGTGAAGGTTAATTCATAACTAAATTATGAATTTGAGCTCAATAACCTTTTAGTCCCAAAAGTCAACCCTTAAGAGAACCATTATTCAATCTCTTATGGGAAGGCATAAATTTCGTATCTGTATACTATGTACCCAGCCATCTACATTAATGAGTTCCCAAAACAAAAGTTTTTAGCCTGATCATTCTGACAGACCCTAACGAGTGAATCAAAAAACTCATATAACATAAACATGAGTTCATAGTAACTTCAGGATTAAGATCTATTTGTATATGATCATCAGTTGATATATTTAATTAATACTTCGAAACGGTATTTAACCAAGTATTAATAAACAAATCTGGTCCAGTTTTATATATTCTCTAATATATAAAGCACCTCCACTAAAGTGTCCTACCACACTAGTGATCCAGATCTAGATCACATGTATTCATAATACTAGAGGACCGTACTTGAAGTAATTAATCTAAAGATCCCATAACTTTATTTTACTGTGAACTATTCAAGTTCATTTATCTCAAACACAATCTTCCCGTACCAATACGTGTTTGAGATCACATATATGAACTTAGGAATTTTTCTGATATTTACATAATATTATCACAGAATAATATAGTACATAAAATATATGCATAACAAATTCAATTTATTTATTTATTTCATAAAACAATGTCTACTACATATGCTTTCAGGGCACAATTCCCAACATGTATCGGTTAGCTCTTCTTCAAGCCCTATCTCAAGTCCACGATGTGTTTCACGTATCATTGTTAAGAAAGTATTTGAACGATCAGACACATGTCCTTAGCTACGAACAGCTAAGTGTGGACCCTCAACTAACCAATGAAAAGAAGTCAATAGTGATTCTTGACCTGAAAGACAAAGAATTGAGGAATAAAATGGTTCCTTTGGTCAAAGTGGAGTGGTGTAACCACAGCGTCGAAGAAGATACTTGGGAGATAGAAGCCAAGATGAAGGAGTGGTACCCTCATCTATTTTGAGTTTCGAGGACGAAACTTCTATACATTGTAGGTATTGTAACGCCTCGCGTTTCGGGCACCTACTATTAACCTGTTCAGCCCAGTGAAAACTTGTATGAATATTATTTTGATTAATAATATAGGCTTGAGAAGCCAAAATGGTGTTGCTCATGATCACCATTAAGTTTGATGTGTGATTGTAGTGAAATCAGAAATTTCGGTCTCGGACTGACTCAAAAACCCCAATCGGGTAAAATCTCAAATAAAATTATATTGAAATTAAATAATTATGGAAAAAATCAAATGGGCATAAATTTGATTGGAGAATTGAATATAAGTTTTTTTTTAAAAAAAAAGCTTGGAAAAAGGAACTTTAAGAGCATTCTTGAAAAAGGGTTTCTTAATTATGTGTAGTTATGGAAATGAATGGTAAATAGGTTTTCCATAAAACAAAGTATAGTGTATTTCATTTAAATTAAATTAAAGTATAGTGTCACACATAATTTTACTACACCCCAAGTTGATGATACCAAAAACTAATTGATGTGATGTTGAAAAATGTGGGTAAATACAATTTTTGAGAGTAAATAGTTTTGAGAATTATTAATTAAATTAAAAATAAAAATTGGGGTAATTGTTGGGGTACTTGCTGGTCATTTTAGGCAGAGGTGTAAAGTGTTGATTGTACACATAGCCACTAAAGACTAAGAATTGCACTCTTGAATTCATAAAACACTCTATAACAATTATAGATACGTTATTATTTATACATTGTTACAACCATAATTATTACTCAATCCTCTATAGACGGTCTACAATGAGATGATACTAAAATACCATTTTACCATCATTGTATTTTATCCTTAAAACACTTAGTTCCTTGTAAATGATATTTTAGTAAAATAATATTAATTACTGAAATGAGATATCTATCATGTATCACCTCGAACAAAATTAAAAGGAAACCATTGTTTCATTTCTTCATCAAAAGCTATAGATGTTCATATCTATGATTAACACTCTCATTCAATTATACTAATGAGTTCCCAAGATGTAAGTATCGGCTAGTTCGTAGGGTAAGCTGGTAACGAACAAGTCAAGGAACTCAAATAATACAATTAGTTAGAATACTAACAACTCAGAATTGAGATTGAATTGACCTATGGTCAACTATATGATATGACTAGAATAGATAATAATGGTATGTTTACTTATCCTATCTACTGTCAATATCAGTTCAATCCGATGTAACAAATACATCTGATCTTATCTACTTTGCTAATCTTCTGGAAAGAACATAACACTACTATGTGTAAGTAGATCATATTGTAGATTGGCAAGTCAGTAAATATCCTGTGCACTGACTAATCTTATGACTAACTTATATTTGAACATATAATCATATTTATATTCCACTGTGATTGCGTCACTATAAATACAATTAGCTATATGCTTGGGATTTAATAGAAGTTTATATTAAAAAAATAATCATGAAAATAAAACATTTGACCAAAGTGATTGGCCAAGTCAAAATTGATTTCCATTCGTTCATTGATAGTAAAGTGAGATTACAAAGAAATTGAGTCTTAATTAGGTCATAAAACCCCAACAAACTCCCACTTGCACTAATTGAAACTAATGCCTTAATTATACTAATCTCATTTCCTTGATATGCTTATCAAATGTAGCTTCTGGTAGTGTCTTTGTAAACAGATCCGCAAGATTGTCTTCAAATGAAATCTTGATAACCTTCACATCTCCCCTAGCCACATATTCTCGAATTATGTGATACTTCCTTTCTATATGCTTACTCCTCTTGTGACTTCGAGGTTCTTTTGAGTAGGCTATCGCTCCTGTGTTGTCACAAAACAACACAAGCGATTTATCCATATCTGGAAAACACCAAGAAATGAATAAAAATTATTTAGCCATACTATTTCCTTAGCTGCTTCAGACTCAACTATGTACTCAGCCTCCATGGTGGAATCTGAGATCGCAGACTACTATATGCTTCTCCTTGTCACAGATCCACCCCCAAGAGTAAACACCATTCCAGTAGTAGAGTTCCTATCATCGACATCAGTCTGAAAATCTGAATCGGTGTAGCCTACAGGGTTCAGAATACCACCCTTTTAGACTAACATATAATCCCTAGTCTGCCTTAAATACTTAAGAATATGTTTAATTGCTATCCAATGTTCTGGTCGTGGGTTTGACTGATACCTACTCACTAATCCCACTGCATAGCATATATCTAGTCTAGTACACAACATAACATACATCAGACTTCCAACTGCAAATGCGTAAGGAACTTTTCTCATTGCATCTTCCTCTTCAGGAGTCTAGGGATACTGCTTCTTTGAAAGATGAATTCCACGGCGAGATGGTAGACATCCTTTCTTGGAATTTGTCATTGAGAAACGTTCAAGCACTTTATCAATGTAAGTTGCTTGAGACAGAGCTAAAAGTTTGTTCTCTCTAACCCTAATGATCTGGATACCTAGAACATAACTTGCTTCACCAAAATCCTTCATTTGGAATTGAGTGCTCAGCCAATTCTTCACATCTAACAATTTCTTAACATTGTTTCCAATGAGTAAGATATCATCTACATAAAGAACCCGGAATACCACTATTTGATTTGCCTTCAGTTGGTAAACACAAGGCTCATCAATATTTTTTTCAAAGCCATAGACTTTGACTATTTCATCGAACCTAAGGTTCCAAGAACGAGAAGCTTACTTAAGTCCATAAATGGGCCTATTCAACTTGCAAACTTTTCTTTCTTGTCCAGCTACTTTAAATCCTTCCGGCTGATCCATATGAATGACTTCATCAAGCTTCACATTAAGAAAAGTTGTCTTGACGTCAATTAAGTCTCGACCTTTCCATTAGCTCCTCTCTTCTTCTAGTAGATCCACTTGCACCCAATGGTGCTAAAGTCAATATGTTCTTCTACAAGATATCAGGCGGAGTTAGAGTACACGGACTCCATTTCCTGTTTCAAGGCTTCAAGCCATAGTTCTTTTTCAAGGCTAGAAATTGCATGTTTGAAAGACAATGGATCATCATCACTAGTGTCACAAAAACCATATTGGTTTCACTATCCAAACCATAGCAAATTGGGCTCCTAGAAACCCTCCCACTACGACGAGGCTTGGTGACTGTTTGCTCAGGAACAATGGTACTTTCTTCATTTAAATTGAATTGCATTGGTTGGACATGAAGAGTGGGAATTTCATCATCAACTTGCGTTGATGACAATTGAACATTGGTTGGAGTCAATTATTCAACCATCTCCTCTAAAACTACTTTGTTGTGCTGTTTGAAGTTTTGGACGTAGTCCTTTTCTAGAAAAGTAGCATCCATAGAAGTAAACACTTTCTTTTTTGAATGACTATAGAAAAGTCAACCACGAGTTCTTTTAGGAAAGCGAACAAACATTTTCTTCAAGACGTTGGTGGGACACTCCCAGATTCTATAATGACGTAAACTAGGTTCATGACTATTCCAGCGTTCTAAAGGTATTTTGGGGATTGATTTGGATGGCACAGTATTTAGAATGTCATTTGCAGTTTCAATTTCATGTCCCCAGAATGAAGTTGGTAGAGTTTAGTAACTAAGCGTGCATCTAACCATTTCCAATAAAGTTCTGTCCTGGCAAACCGCTACACCATTTTGTTGCAGAGTACCTGGGGCAGTAAGTTGTGATAAAATCCCAAGTTCAGTTAAATGATCTTGGAACTTCATATCCAAATATTCTCCACCCAATCAAATCACAAGATCTTTAACGTTTTACGTAATTGGCTCTGAGCCATAGCTAGGAATTCGTTAAACTTTGAAAATATTTATGATTTCCTATGCATTAGGTAAAGACATGAGTATCTAGAGTAATCATCAATGAAAGTGACGAAATACTCAAAACCACCCCTGGCTTGTACATTCAAGCTCCACAAACATCTGAATGAACAAGTCCAAGTGGTTCTTTGGCCCTATCACCCTTTGGAGAGAATGGATGCTTGGTCAGTTTGCCTTCTAAACAAGATTCACTAAATGAAATAGATATATTAGAACTTGTGAAATAAATAACAAATTGTTCTAATTGAAACATGGAAACTGAAACTAAATTTCTACTAAAATTCAAAATAAAAATTATATCTTTCAAAAATAAGTATTTATTTATGAATTTTAGGTGAGCTTTTCCTCTAGCTTGGACTACAACGAATGCTCCATTCCAAACTCTAAGCTTTAAGCGTCCTTCGTCCACTCCCTCCCATCATTCAAGAAATAGTAAAGAGTTACAAACATGGTTATAAGTATTGTCTAACCATCACGCAAGTCTACATATTGAAACTCGCTCTTTCAGGGCATTAACCGACGAATTTTTCCTTCCGGGCATTAAGGCCATCACACAAGTCTACTTGGGAAGTATCATCTCCCGAACTGATGGATCCAGTTCTTCTCAACATTTGTACCCTCTATGATCTTTGCTCACGGAGGCACTAGGATTAAAGGGTTTTTTCCATTCGTCCTGCAGGCGTTTCCCCTACGAATCGTTCGGATGATCCTGTCCTGGGACAGGATTCATCCCTTCTCTCCTAGGGAAGTGCCCTGGGTTGGCCCTAGTTTTTTTAATGGTATGAGCTTTCTTTTGGGGGTTTGATTTTCCCCCAGGATCGACCATTTTGGCTTTTCCTCTTTCCTGAACAGGATTTGATGGGCTGGCTCCGGGATGTGGTCCAGGAGGAGGGATAGGGCTACTATTGTGAGGCACACCAATCCTGATGGGTGGGATAGGCGACTGCGACCCTAGAGGCAGAACGATTGAAGGTTTGGCTACAAATCCTTGGGCAGCAATGAAGACCTGAAGAGCCAGGAGGGATTATTACATCCGACGAGTGGCTTCTTTTTGTTAAGCTATCATAGCTTCTTGATCTAGGGCCTGTTGTCTTAAGCGGACCACCTCTGGATCCTCCTGTTCAGGCTCCATATTCATTTCTTCAGGATCGACGAGATTTTCAGCCTCATAATCCTCGTATTACCCTTCATCCTCCTCATAATTACCATCGTCATAGTCACCCCCATCTCCGAAGCTCTGGGATTCATCGGGCAGGGACCCTTGATAAGGCATATTCTTAGGTTGGTCTTGAGGAAATGGTTGATCGAGTAATGGTTCTCCATTGTCTTGTTGTTGCTGGTGAGCAGGATCAAACACGGTATGTCTAATGTTCACCATTTTTGCAGATGTTCGAGATTGACTCAAGCTTCCTTCGGCTCTCAATGAAAGCACCAAAATATTTACCGAGTTTTTTAGAAACTAGAAATAGATTAAGAAATAAGAGCTAGGAAGAAAGGCTCAAAGAGAAACAAACAGAGTTTTTACGTGGTTGGGGCATTAATGAGCCTTAGTCCACGAGTCTATTGTATTAGATTTTAGAGAGCTTTTGACAATGGAATTTTCTTCAAGTTTTTGCAGAGTTATTGCTTACAAGAGAAAATCTCAGATCCCCACTACAATGCACATCTGATCCTATTTATAGGCATTCAAGTGCAATGGGCTTGGGCCGAACTAATCCTAGCCTAATAGGGATGTAATCATGGTTTACTCGCTAATGGAGTCATAATACAAAGGATATTGCTTAATTAAATATATTAATTAGGGCCCATTGGTTCGGCTTGGGCAGAGCCAAGCCTTAAAGCTACCAATAGTACATACCCTCAGATTGGTCCTCATGGGCTTCTAAGGGGATCCTGGGGACAAGATATGTCAGAATAGTGGCAGTACTATTTCCTAGGAACAGCGTACGTTCCGTGCGTAACCTCTTCTACAGGTTAGTTGAGGAGACCAACTTCCGTGTTTCTTGGGGACATGTCAGCGTTAGGAAAGACCAAACTTTCCCTTTTCAGATGTCTGGCCTGGGTTCCTTTACTAATGTCCTGGTTCATTTACTAGAGTCTTGGTTCGCTCACCAGGACGGGTTCATTCTTGACAAGGTCTATTCCCATACTAGCAAGCCTGCTACCTCTATTGGTATCCTGGAGGATACAGATAGGTTGGGGCTGGGAAGATGAGTTGGGCCTTCATCTTGGTCTCGGTTCCCTTGTTATGGTCATGCCCATCAAATACTGTCGGGCTCATTGACTATTGGGCCGTTAAGACTTTATTCGTCCCTGTTCTTCGGCCTCAGGATGGGCCTGGATCTCTTTGAGGGAGCCCATGGATCCATTGCATCATGCCAAGTGTCCCGAGGGGAAAACAGGGATAAAATTTACCCTTAAGTCTTCATCTGTGTTTGCATGGTGTAGACTTGCCTCACTCGCCCATATCAAATCCAAATATCGCAGTTTTTTTCCTAGAAGACAGGTTCATTTACTTGGGGGCCAATTTGGCGATCCCCGTCCCTTCGAATCCATAATGTTTCGCACACATGTCTTCAAGTTGATGGTGCATCTGTACCACTCATGCCTCACAGATCTGGAAGGAATATTTTGATTGTCTCAGTGACCGATGGATGTTAGCGTAATTTCCGAGGCATCCCGTCTGTACGAGCAAAGTTGATAGGGTACTCGAGTGGGTTTTTTAATGTCTCTACACCATCTCGGACCATTGGATGGGGATAACTTTGAAATTTTCAATGTAGACCATTGGATCAGGTAGGTGTGGATCGTGGATTGACAAATCCATGATCTGGTGCTAATTAAAGCCTCTAAGTCATCTGGGACCATTGGATGGGGATAATCTTGAGATCCTCATTCTAAACATTTGGATCCCACAGTGGATTCCTGTGCTATAAATACCTCGACAGTTTCATTTCCAACTTTACACATTCTACATATTCAGAGCAAAAAACTGAGCTTTTTATGTCCCAACTTGTCGACGAGCTTTTCCAGCAATTAGTCCATTTCCGTAGCTGTCAGTTCTCGGCCAGGCCTCTTTCCGTTCAACCATCAGACGGTTTAGTCTTGGTTCATCCAGCATTTGAGTTGTTGTATCATCTTCTCAGATTTAAGGCTGAGATTCTGCCGACTTTGTCTCCTGAGATTTCAAAAATTTCAAACCCAACACCTCTCAGTAAGTTTTCTGGTCATTTTTCTTTCTCTGTTTATTTTTTTTTTTACTGTAATGTTTTTCCTGCGACCATAAAACTATTAGGGATGTGACCACCGTATAGGGTGGTCCTAGGTAGGATAGTGTAGGTCTGAATTGTAGATTTTCTAGGCGATAATTCCCATCTAGTTGTCCCGGATCAATTCGAACGTCCCAAGGTTGACTTGGGAGAATTAGAGAAAACCTTCAATTTTTTAGTTCCCGACCTAGGATCTTGGAACCTTCATTGATCCCAGATTCAGGTCTAGAGGGGACTTCTCCGAGAAATTTTAGGAGAACCCCCGTACCTAAACCAATTTTTTGGGTTTTGTGCTAACTGCTTGGCTATTGTTTTCTTTGTCGCTTCCAGGTCCCTAATCATGAGTGGTGGTGTCAGTCTTCATCCGGAGGACTTCGTTCAATCGGGCCCCATAGTCATAGAAGGGCACAAAATTCCCATGGGCAATACATGGGAAACAGATGGGGAGAGGGATGAATTCTAAAACTATCAAATGTTGGATGCCCTAGAGAAATATCTAGGAGTGGAGTCGACTCTAGGGCTCTTCTACAACCGACTGGCCCAGAAGGAGGAGAAGGCCCATAGCGGCATGGGCAAATTCAGGGCCTGGAGTATAGGCCACATCATTGCGGGAGCAACTCTTCCATTCCATAATTACTTCCCGCGATTCCTTAAGATTGTGGGGTTCGCGTTGTTTTAACTTCTGGCCCAAGCGTACATGCTACTTGCAGGATGGCGCATCTTTTGCGCATCGAAGGAGATCCTAGCGCCTACCCCCACGAAAGTGCTATATTTTTACAAGATGGAGCCGTAGCTTAACTCTAAGGACAAGACTCAGGAAAATTTTTATAGATTGAAACCTCGTGGTAACTATCTGGCTCCATTCAGCACCCCCAGATGTCAGACATTATTGGTTTATGACATTTGGGTTCCTCCTGGAGAAGAACTCGACATTGGCGCTGGACTTTCAGTGCGCGGGTAAGTTATTTTTCTTCTTTACTTTACTTAGTTTTTTAGTTTTGTATGCTCCCCACTCACGTTCTTGGAAAATAGGTCCGTACACCCAGACTTTACTCACCAAGTCCATTCTGGACCACAAGAAGTACTACGCCACCCTTAGCACCGAGGAATTGGAGGTAGGAGGCTTCGTGACCACGAACAACCTTCGGCTGGTCGGGATGCTTGCCGCTACCCAGTCAATTGATGCCCCTAGAGGGATCCCACCATGAGGGAGGAGCTGGCCTTGGTTCTCATCGAGGCTGTGGAGGCTGCGGCCAAGGCAGACGCAGAGAAGAAGAAGAAAAAGCAGGCCCGACAAGTGGAGAGGGTCGTGTCCGAAGAGCTAGACGCCATTCTCGAGGGGAGGTAGCCAAACATTGGAACTCCCGGAGCTAGCATTTCGGGGCAAGGTAACTGGCCTTCGATTGTAACTTATTGTTGACTGTGTTTTTAGCCAACGACGTGAGAACGTCAATAACGACAAACCTTCAAGAGAAATAAAAACGACAACAGACAGTTTAATCAAGAAAAGTAAATAACACAAGAGATTTTATAGTGGTTCAGCCCCGATTGTCGGTAATAGCCTAATCCACTTAGAGTTGTGATTATAGATCTGTACTCAAGATCAGATGGACTGAGCCAACTGAGTTTCTTTAGTACAGATTGCAAAAATACAAGAATTCTTCCAAATATCAGCACTTTCTCTCTCTAGAATACTCAGACCCAAATTTTCTCTCTCTAGAAAGAAGAAGCAGAAGAAGCCCCTCTCTCATCCCATAAGCCCTCTATTTATAGGCTTAGGGTCATACATACGGTATCCCCTAGAACCGGGATATTTTATTATATTTATTACATTTAAATTACAAAGAAACATTCAAAATTCAAAATGTAACAAACCCCCCATTTGTGGGAAGAATGAGAGATTCCCACATATCTTGTTGAAGTTGTTTATGGGAATCTTGACTTAGTCTCCTCTAGCTAGTTGATCCACCTCCTACTGACCACCCATGCAAGTGCTGGTCGGACATGTGCATGGTGGTAGGACATACACTTGTTGGTTGGACGTGCATGGTGGTAGGACATGCACTTCTCTCCTCATCCTTGGGGTCTCCTAGGTCCACTCTCTTGAGTTCTCCTCGGACCAAGGTCTCTTGGGCTCTCCTCCTTGGACCTCATCCTTGGGGTCTCCTAGGATCACTCTCTTGGGGTCTCCTAGGACCACATCCTTGGGGTCTCCTAGGACCACTCTCTTGAGTTCTCCTCGGATGCACTCTCCTTAGCTCTCCTAGGATGCACTCTCCTTAGCTCTCCTAGAATGCATTCTCCTTAGCCTCCTAGGATGCACTCGCCTTAGCTCTCCTAGGATGCATTCTCCTTAGCCTCCTGGGATGCACTCTCCTTAGCTTTCCTTGGACCAAGGTGCACTTGGCTTGGTTATGACATCTTTCAAGCAGTCCAAATTCTTCGTCAGTCTACCGGGTCACTTTTTCACAACTCTCAGGAGTCAATGTATTTATTGACTATTTAATGTGTCTTTTACGGACCATGTACTGCCATTTGTCACCTCTATTGCCACGTCATCAATCTCCATTTTTGGGGATAACACTTATGCACCTCATTTTGAGGACTTAGTTAGGCAACAATACCGGGACTATCTAGCCGGGACCATCAATAAAGTGGGGCTTCCTTGCCCCATTGTCATAGATACACTGACCTTCATGTACTCTTCCGGGTTCTTACAATACGGTAACTTTTTGGACTTGGATGACATGGGGGAACGAATTCATTCTTTCGCCCTAGGGGAGTTGAGTCGTGCTTGTTTTTTAGATAAAGGTTCATCTCGGAGGACCTTAGACTAATATTTCCCTTGTCTTTTTACTTCTATCCCCATTCGTATATTCGGCTGATCGGTTTGTTTGTCTATTTCAGGTGATCCGGAGATGTCCAACCACGTGGCCAAGATGAAGGAGATGATCGAGGCCAGGGCGGCCGTGGCCAACGCTTCGGCGAAGAGGGTCACAAAGGGACCGATCAAGAAAAAGGTAATAGAGCTGATCCTCAGGGATTCAAAGCCATTCCCGAAAGTTTCTGAGAGGGATTCAGCTGCGAGTTCCCCCTGGTAGCCCACCGAAACAATCCCACCCCAAGTTGTTCCTCTCCAGGTTATTAACTTATAACAGGAGACATTTGAAGGTGGAAGGAAGAGAAGAGGACAGCGGACTCGGTTGTCATAGAGTCCCCGAAGCGGGATAAGAGGGCCAGGACCAAGGATCTTGCGTTGGCCGAGGAGCATTCCTTAGGGAAGAGCCTAATCATCACACAACAACTCTCAGATGCACCCAGACTCCCCCTCAACCCAGCCCTTCCTGAGGAAGGGGATCTAGTCCTCCAGGAGGAGAGGATGAAAATGGTGTCCCGGGCTTGGGACGATGGCCTTACAAATAGGATGAGGTGTACCAGGCCCTGACCATCCGGCGGAAGGTGGAGTTTGCCAATCTTCCAGAGGCTTTCAATGCTCCCCAACCCATCGTGGATTGATTGGTAGCCGAGACCGAATTTCGGCCTAAGCTCAGTCAGGAAACGACTCCGTTGGCTGCGAATTTGCTGGCCCAGGTGGGAACTACCATGTCCACCCTCCAGCTGAAGCGGCGCTACCTTGGCCAGCCAAAATGCCTTGTTCATCTCCCAGGCCATTCATCACCAGGCTACCACGGTTAGTCACATGCTTGTATAAACTTTTATTTTACCATACTTATTACCTGTATATTTTCTAACTTTGGTTTGTTCCAGGATGCTCTGTTGGCCCATAGGAACGCAGATCTGGTGACCGAAATGGCAATGAAACTAGAGACGGCTCAGATGGAGCTGAAGGGGGTCATTAACCAGCTCAAAGCTGCTAAGGAGGCCCTAGCCAAGGAAGCTGCCCGGATTAAGGCTGGCTGTGAGGAGGCTAGCCGAGTTCAAGCCCAACATGAGGAGGCTTTTTCAAGTAAGGACGCTGACCATAAGAAGTTGGTGGACAACCTGGAGGCAGAGCTACATCATGTTCGTGGTTCCGAGGCATCGATCAAAGCCCTTCTAGAGGCAGCTGAGGCCTAACTTCCCCAGGAGCGGGAGAAGGTGGCAAACCTTGAGTCCTGGAACCAAGCCTTAGATGGCATGGTTCAATTGGAGATGAAGCGGAGCAAGGAGGCTTGTCAAGCGAAGGAGCAGGTTGATTAATTGCTGGAGGCCACCTTTGATGAGGCCATTTACATTGCCTAGCTCTAGGATAAAGACATGAACCTCCGCTTCTATCTGGATCAGGCTACAAAAAGGGCTAAATTTGAGGCCATGGAGAAATTTGATGTGGAGCTTTTGGCTGGGGACGAACAAGATGAGAATACTCCGGGTGTCCCGGGTCAGGGCGAAGCCTATGCCTGGGCCTTTGTATTTTAATTAGGGCTTCCTTCCTGCCTTTTTTTGTAATTGTACTAATTTTATGGACACGGATGCGTTTTAGAAAATTTTCATCATCCATATTGTTATATATTGACTTTATTTTCGACACAACAATTTCCCTTTTACATTCATCTGTTTTTCCTCGAAATTCACTAAGTGTTTTATCACTCTGTATGAATCTAGGTAGAATGTTGGGTCCTGGTTCCAACGGCCGAGACCACTAGGGAAATATTGTAAAAGATATTTAGCTTGTCCTAAGACCTATGTTTGGGTCTTGATAGCCTGGACAGTTTTGAACTTGTCAATATAACTTAACTGATTTACCTTGACTTTATAGTTCAGGCTCCAATGGCCTGGACCATTAGATTTCTTTTAGATATGACTTAATTAGCTAACTTGTTCTGAACTTGATGTTCAAGTTCTAACGGCCTGGACCGTTACGGAGTTAGTAACTGTCGTCTGATTTATTTGTCCTGACTCTGGTGTTCAGGTTCCAACGGTCTAGACCATCAGAGATTAGTTGATTAGCTTATTTCGAACCTAAGGTTAAGGTTCCAACGGCCTGGGCCATTTATAAGACTAATTTTAAACAACTTAAAGCTAAAACTCGTGTTCCAATGGTTCTGGGCCATTATAAAGGAAACATGAATAGGGATTTGGTTATTTGAGACCACGTTAGGTCAACCAATTTTTAGGAGTTATGTTTTGAACCCCCAGACCATATAGGTCTAGGTTAGGACTGGGCTTTGAGCCTTTCGTCCTATTGGGTTTTGAACCCTCTGGACCATGTATGTCCGGGTTAGGACTGGGCTTTTAGTCTTTCATCCTTTTTTGTTGGGAGTTGGGTTTTGTACCCCAAATCTATACTAGTCCAGATTAGGACTAAGCTCTGAGCTTTGCATCATGTTTTGTCTTTATTCCTGGACTTACTTGTATAGATGGTCATACCCCCCAAGTGATCAAAGAGTGTAGTCTTCGATCACTTGTTTGTGTAAAAAATTGAGATGGGTGTGAACTTTTTCTTTCCTTACAACATTCATTTATGATGTTCTATATACACCATTTTTATTAAATAAGAAATCACACTGGGGCATACATTGTTAAAAGGAAGAAAAATTAGGATGGAAAAACAATAGAATCAGATCCTCCCGACAACTGATAGTACTGGAGGAGGTGTTCTGCGTTTCAGGCCCTTGGGACCTCTGTTCCGTCTAGTCGCCTTAAGTGATACGTTCCCATACATGCTTCGTTTTGGATTTCATAGGGTCCTTCCCAGTTTGGTCCTAGAACCCCCACTCCTGGATCTTGGGTTGTAGGTGTAACGCCCTGGATAGCCAAGACCGCTACACTGTGTACTTATAAAGGTGCAGGACTTGCTAATCAAGTCATTTAATTAAAAACGTGTCACTGAAACCATTAATTTGCTAGGGTTAAAGGATTTTGGTCTCAAAAGATACATTTCATATAACTAAACATTTTTACACATGGGATCCCAAAAAGGAACAGCGTTCAAAAGTTAGTTTACAAAATTTCCAGAGTTCAAACAACCATTAGCCACTCTAAGGGCAAAACATACATTTATGGTTCTCCTGTTCCTGTCTCCCTCTCAACCGTGGCGGCTGAGCAGCCGATCATGTACATTTTGCTCTCAAAGCTCTCTGAATCAGGGCTGATCAAGCTTGCCTTTGCCTTTACCTGCACCACGAAGCACCCGTGAGCCAAGGCCCATCAAGAAAACATAACATTAAGCAACAAACAATGATAAAAATTGAATAACCCCCTTTAAACATGATCATACACTTAACATACCACATTAATCACATAGCACGTAGATACAACTAAAGATTCAGCCAATCAACACTCAGCTATTCAACATGAAAAATCCACCAATCAATAATAAAAATAAAATCACATGATAATTAGGGTCGACACCTTAGGTCGCACCATCTGTTTACCCCCACTGACTCCGGCCCGCTTAAATCGAGCTCAGTACATAATAAGCTGTCCTTAGCTACCAGTGGCCGAGTCGCGCCCTGTGCGCTAGTGTAAACTTTGGCACTCTTAGGCCGTTTGTTTACTATTTACATGACATAATACCACCCTTCACAAAGCATACAAAACAGGGAACCCTTAGTCCCATTATAAATCCACAACCGGGTGCAGTTTTCTTACCTTTAGTTTCTGAATGTACTTGTTACGCGAGATGCCTCTTGAGCACGATCCGTTTCCTTAGCCCCTAGCTTATACCTAGTCACAACCAAGATAAGGGATACCATTAATAATTGTAAAAGGGCTTATAAATAAGGTTCTAGTCTCCAGAACATCGAATTCCACCAAACACAGTAGTAGATTCAATCCCGAGCACCCTAGGTTAAATTCCCATGCTTAAAATCCAAAAACCCCTAATTTTCTTAAGGCTCACGGCTCAAGCCTCCCATGTCGTGGCATGGCCCCTAAACAGAGCCCATCCAAGCTCAGAATCAGACACGAGCCGCGACCCTACATAGACCATGTCACGGCCCACCCTCCATCTCCAACACCTATCAACTTCAGAGGGTCGCGGCTCACCAAGAACTATGCTGCGGCCCGACCCCTTCGAACACAAATAAACCTCCATTTTTAACTCTCAAACCTCACTCAAAACTATCCAAAACCATCTCAATTATATACCACAACTATCACAAACATTCATGCATGATTTCAGAAGCTTAAGCCAACAGAAACCTAATCCAAAAACTCATCAAAACACCACTTTGATTTCTGAAACCCACACACTCTAGAACTCTAAAATCAGCCAAGAAAACATTAGAATTCAAACATTAAATCATAAATTCGAGCTTACCTTCACTGCAGAACCACTCCTCTAAGCAAATTCTGAGCTAATTCCCAAGCTTGCTGTCTTAATTTAACCTTGAAGTTAAGAACCTAAGAACTCTTATAATTCAGCCCCAAAACTTCATAATCAACTGATCAAAAAATGTAATTCAATGCTTACCTTAGTTTCTAGTTAGATTCCCTATCTTCCATTGTGTTAATCCTCCAAATCTTCATCTCAAATCACTGAATTCCCAGCCAAATCTCCTTAGTTTTCAGTGATTTTACTTGAGAGGGAAGAAGAGAGAAGGAGAGAGAGAGAGGGAAGGGTCGGTTCTTATTGTTTCCACTGTTTTCTAAGTTTTATCCATCTATCCTTAAGCAATTAAGTCAATCCCGAGGCTCGGGGTGCTGGAAACTTCCCCGAGGGCAAAATGGTAAAATTCCCCAGTATTCCCATCTAAGCTTCCTAACCTCAAATATATCTCCAATTATTTATTTCCATAACCCGATAACCTAAATAACCATCCAATACCTGAAATACCCCTTGACTTTCCCAAAGTCATGTATTAAGCCCCGTTGTGACTTCCCCGCTAACTAGCTCCCTAGGATCGCCTCAAATCGCATGCTGCGGATTTACCCACATAATAATGTGGTTCTCACAAATATAACATATAATCGCATTTTCATTCATATAACCATACAAGCATGCTTATTATATCATCATGCATTAAATTAATAAATTCACACATAAACCAATTATGCCCTCCCAGCACACTAATTAAGACCCTTAAGCCATATTAGTGATTTTGGGTCGTTACAGCAGGGAAGACTCTTCTAAGGACTAGATCACCAGTTTTGAATTTCTGGCTGTTATCTTAAGAGTTAAAGTGCCTGGCGATCTTTCCCTGGTAGATCTTTAGTTGCACTTGCGATTCTTCCCATATCTCTTCAATGAGATTTAAGGATTCTTGGAGTAAGTCGTGGTTCTGGGCGGGATCATATGTGTCCCGTCTGTGAGAAGGGGTCGTTGTTTCTACTACGATGACTACTTCACATCCGTACACCATTGAATAAGGAGTATGTCTGGTTGACGTTCTTTCTGTGGTCCGGTATGCCCATAGGACAACGGACAGTTCTTCCGGCAACTTACTCTTGCAGGCTTGTAGCTTTTTCTTTAATGTCCCCTTCAAAATCTTGTTCACGACCTCTATTTGCCCATTTTCTTCAGGCCTTGCAACTTCAAAGAAGCTTTTGATGATGCCAAGTCTTTCACAGAAGTCAGTGAAGTGGACACTGTCAAATTGCTTCCCATTATCGGACGATTTTGTGAGGGAGGCCGTATCGGCACACAATGTTATTGATGACGAAGTCCATGGATTTTTTGGAGGTGATAGTGCTCATTGGTTTCGCTTCAACCCACTTTGTGTAATAGTCGACGGCCACAATGGCATATTTTACTCCACCCTTCCTGGTCGGGAGCGATCCTACTAGAACGATTCCCCATATTGCAAAAGGTCGGGAGCGATCCTAACACTTAATTATCTGAGTTTATGCTGGGTTTTGCAAGAGTTACAAGTTTATGCATGTGAGCTAAGTGGTGGATCACTCTTGATTATTTAGTTAAGGCTTGGGGATAGTTCTAAGCTAGGTTTTGTTGTTAGGATCACTCTAGAATTGCTGTGATGATTGAATTAAGTTGTTAGATTGATTTTGGGGTAAATTGGCTTGGTTTTAGTTGTGAAAATGGGAGATTTTTCTGGGTTTGAAGGGTCGGGCCGCGACACCCTATAGATTGGGCCGCAACACGCATAGGCTGAAATTTGAGGGTTGGGTTTCTGGTTGAGACGAGCCGTGGCATAGGGCTTTGGGGCTGCGACACTTAGTGGGTTTTTGGACCCCAAGAAGGTTTTAGGCTCGGGATTCCAAAAGTTAAGGCTCGGGATGGATTTAATTACCCGGATTGATAGAATTCAAGGTCCCAGAGACTAGAATTATAACCCAAAGATATTAAATGGATTAGAACCTGATGGATGGATGTTGTTGATATGTTGTGACTAGGTTTTCAGCGAGGCTCAGACTAGAGGACTGTGGTCGGGATATCGGAGCTAGGGAAGCTTGGGACACAGGTAAGAAAACAGATGTACCCATAGAGCAGGGCGTGGCCCTATAGTTTGTGTTGCAGGGCGTAGCCCTATTGTGTATGCTTGTATTTGCTTAAGTGTTTGTTAAGTTTATGCTATGTGTTGCATATTTATAAATGTACGGCAAGGGCCGGGAACGGCGAAGGCCGAGAACGGCAAGGCCGGGTACAACAAAGGGCCGGGATCGGCATCAAGCACGCGGAGTGCAAGGCCGAGTACGACAAGAGGCCAGAAGATGTGTTAAGCACGCGGAGGGCAAGTCCCTAGGGTGAGACCCTTCTCGGATGCCTAAGACATCCTCATGGTATAGACTATGAACCCAGGGCCTGGTAAAGCGCCTGGGACGACGTGGACGTTATGTGTTTAGCCTGTTGGCAGCTTTGTTATATGTTGGTTAATAGTTGTGCATATGTTGATTGCTTGTGTGGAGTTTTCTTGCCGGGCTTCGGCTCACGGGTGCTCTATGGTGCAAGTAAGGGCAAGGAAAAGGTCAATCAACCATGATTACGGAGAGCGTGAAGCTGCGTGTACATCTTCGGCCTGGTTGCCACGACCAAGGGTAATTTTGGGAGATGTTTTGTTTTAAATCTAATTTTTTCGTTTAGTCAACTTTAAACATATTTTGAGTTGTAAATATTTCTAAACAGTATTTTGGGATCCCAAATGTATAATGCTTTATAATTTTCAGTGAATGACTGCATTTTCAAATTACAAGATTTTTATTACAATTTAGAAACACTTTTAACCTAAAACCTCGATTAGCGAGTTAATTGCACGTTTTAAACTCACTTAGTAACGGCTCTAAGGAAGTAGGGCGTTACATAGTCTTAGAAGGTTTACTCAAGACCATGGTCCTAGAGGGTTCGCATACTCATGACTAAGGTAAGTAGTCCGACTTGCTACCATGATGACTATGAACTTTGTCTAGCCACCGGGAACTAAGTAAGAAACTGGTTTTCCATTGGTGATTATGTAACTAAGTTCGGTTGGCCACCGCAATACGTAAGAAGTCTTGCTTAACACCCATGACACAAGAGTCTGATTAAACTCCATGACACATAAGTATGTTAATTTAGAAATATGTAAGAAGTCCAACTTAACACCCGTGACATAAGAGTTCGGTTAAACTCCATGACACATAAGTAAGTTGATTGCGCAATATGTAAGAAGTCTAGTTTAATGAGTATGTAGGAAAACTAAGTATGCATGTTAAGAATGTTAAGTATGTTAAGAATGTTATGTACGTTACCAGTTAAGACTGTATGTATGCTCTAGGATCTTCTTCGTGCAGGTGTATTTTCAGGATATGAATTTTTGTTATGAGGCATGACCATAAGTTTTCCAGCACGTTCTTAAATTGTATATTAGGGTTCAACTTCACCAGAATCCTATTCTATGTTGGTCATCTTCCTAGTTACAGTTGATTTAAGTTCTTGCTCCATTTATGTGGTTATGTTTGTTAAATTTTTCTTACTAAGCGTTTTGCTTGCCTAGGTAAGCTTAAAGGGAAAGTGGATCAGTGAGCGTTGGAGTTTATCTGCGATGATATACATGTGGACCGACCTTTTGGGAATTTTATGTTTTGGGGACTAGAACCAATATGATAATCAAGAATTTACTTTGGGCATGTTGCTTGTTTTTAAATTATGAGAATGTAAGTCACTCTTAAGTATGCACATACTTCCGAACTATTGCATGTTTTGAAAAGTTTTTTTATATGGATTTTTGGTTACCTTATTTTTAGCAAACATTTATATTTTTCCGCAAATTATGTTAAGAAATTTTATGGGACATTACAATTGGTATCAGATCACTAGGCTAAACCGGTTATGTAGACAAACCCACATGTACATTTGCAAAGATAGACTGGTACTCATTGTAAGTAATGTCTTTTCATATTTTTTCTCCTTGTTTTCTTTTATTTACCTCAATTCTATAAATTGTAGGTTATGAAGGATATATCTGAGATAGGTGACCCTGTGATAGGAAACCTACCCATGACCCCTACTCGTAGAATCAATTACTATAGAGTCTTTAACAATGAGAATCCTCGACGCTTCGAGTACGATCAACGATATTGACGTGTTTTTTTGGCATTGGATGCATTACATGACAAAAGTCTTTGATAGGACAACACACCCAAGCGACGGAGATTGCGATATGACAGCACTTTTCTAAGAGGCTCGATACAGATATGGTTTCGTCACAGATGTTGGTGGCCGGTTCGCGACACATGGGATGACTTTCGTATGCAGATCGAGCTAGCGTTTGGGCCATGGATTGGCCAATCTCCGTGGTTGATAGCATACCTTTAGGAAAAGCGGTAGATCCCTAGGAGAATCTTAAGCAGACTAACGAGGATATCGACATAGAACTGGATATGTTAATGGATATCCTAGATTAGGTTATGTCGTGAAGGTCTTGTTGATATTTTTTGTAAAGACTTGGAAAACCTACTAGGTTGTACGAATTTTGTGCCATTGTAGCAGGCGTATGTGAAAACCCAACGAGTACTTAGGGTTCTCTTTTGTACTTATAGTTTTGATATCTAAAACCTTGTGGCATGATCTATCATGATCATTTTTCATTGCTAGGTTATATCCCTGACTGTTATGACTACCTGCTTTGAGTTGAATCATTATGGTTCATCTTTCTTGTGTATGAGCAAAACTTGTATGCTCATTTAATAGTATGGAAGAATGCTAAACTAGCATTAAATGAGCATACAAGTTTTGCTCAACCGAGAGAGCAGTCATTGACCAAGAGGCAGATCGTGGCCGAGGCAGAGGAAGGGGTCGAGGTCGAAGGAGAGGCCGAGGACAAAGGGTACAGCTGGAACCAAATCTGGCAAATCAGATATAGGATTTAAGAAGGACTCTGCATGAGCAGAATGCAGCAAATGTTCGGATGTCCGAGGCATTGATGCAGAGATTTCCAAAAGCGCCACACAACCCCGTACCCCCAGCACCCCGGGAAGACGTTCCCGAACAACAGGAATTCTCGGCGCAAGAAACCCACTGGTGGGAGGAAATTCGCCAGCAGATGCATCTAGAACAGAACAACCGAAACCAATCTTGGAACAATTTAGCAGACAAAACCGACCTGTTTTCGAAGGGACTTCGGACCCCCTGGTGGCAGAAGAGTGGGTCAGCATGCTAGAGAGAATCTTTGAGTTTGTGGCGGCTACCAAAAGGGAATAGTTAATATGTGTGGTGTATTTGTTGAGGAAGAATGCCTGCATTTGGTGGGATATTGTTAGGAAGGGGCGTGAAGTTGCACAGATGGAATGGGCAGAATTTGTGACCCCGTTCAATGCCAAGTACTACAACTAGACAATGATAGATTGGAAGGTGGTTGAGTTTGCCAACCTAGTCCAAGGGTCAACTAGCGTACAAGACTACGTGCGCAAGTTTGACTAACTCTCAAGATTTGCTCCGGATCTGGTAAGTACTAAAGCCAACTAAATACGCAAATTTATGAAAGGATTGAAAAGGGAGATAGCTCGGTTCGTGGATATCGAGAAGACCAGCCCGGATACTTATGATGAAGCTATGGAGTGAGAAATTCGCCAAGAGTCATGGTTGGTACAAGAGAAGAATGAGCACATCTCTCCAATGACCAGGGAATGTACTCTAGTAACCAGAGCGGCCCTTCTAGAAGATTTTCATACAGAGACAATAGAAGTGTGGGAAAGACCAATACTTGAGGAAACTCTCGGTTTCCCAATGGTGGAAATAATAAACGAAGAATGGATCCACCAAGTCAAAGCTCAAACTTCAACAATCATCCCAGGAGAGAAAACAACTATTGGCCGCAATGCAATAAATGCAACCGACGCCACCAAAGCAAGTGTAACAACGATAATTGCTTCACCTATGGAAAACCTGGACATTTCTCTAGGCACTACCCGAATCTTGGTCAGAAGGTAGGGAAAGACCAACCAAAGCCAATTGGAACTGCACCATGAGTTTATGCAGTCACCCAGGGTGATAAAGCAGCTGCAACTTCCGACATGGTGTCAGGTTAGCTTCCTGTGGCTAATACCTCAACATATGCATGGATGGAGACTGGTGCATCCCATTCTTTTATGTCTTATGTTGATAAGATAGATAGGAAGCCTGAGCCTATGGAAACTATATGTGGTGTATCCTTACCTTCAGGGGAGGATATGATGGTACAGTCTTGGGTTAGAGTCGTATCAGTCTAGGTAGAAGGTTGGGAGTTGACCGTGGATTTGCTAGTTTTATATTTACATAAGTACGACGTTATTTTTGGTATGGATTGGCTAAACAAATACAGGGAGGTGGTGAGTTGCGAATGAAGAAAGGTGACTTTTAACCCACCCGGGGAAGAACCGTTCGTGTTCCAAGGTACAGCCCGTAAGAAGAATTTTGCTATAATCTCCCCCTTGAAGGCTAGGAAATTACTGGACAATGGATGTATCGGCTACCTGGAGAATGCAATAGACAAGGATATGGAGTCTAAGCTACAACCAACTAAGGTAGTAGTGGTGTGCGAATTCCCGGAAGTGTTTCCTGAGGATCATCCAGGGATACCCCCAAATCGAGAAGTTGAGTTCAAAATTGAGTTAATTCCAGGAACCATGCCTATTTCAAAGGCACCGTACCGGATGGCATTGGCAGAGCTCAAAGAACTGCAAGCCCAATTACAAGACTACCTGGATAAAGGATTTATACGACCAAGTCATTCTCCTTGGGGAGCACCAGTACTATTCATGAAAAAGAAAGACGGCTCCATAAGAATGTGCATAGACTACCGCGAACTCAACAAAGTGACGATCTAGAACTGATACCCATTGCCAGAATTAATGATCTATTCGATCAATTACAAGGAGCATCGGTATTATTGAAGATCAATTTGAGATCCAAATACCACTAGTTGAAGGTCAAGGAATTGGAAATTCCCAAGACCGCATTCTGGACTCGGTATGGCCACTACCATTTCGTGGTGATGTCTTTTGAACTCACCAATGAGTCTGTGACATTCATGGATCTTATGCATAGGGTACTAGGTGAGTATCTAGACAAATTCATGATTGTGTTTATAGACGATGTACTCGTATACTCGCAAAACTAAGAAGAACACACCAAGCACCTAGATCTGATCTTACAACGACTACACGAGAAAAAGTTGTACGACAAATTCTCCAAGTCCTATTTTTGGTTAACTCAAGTGAGTTTCCTAGAGCATGTAGTGTTAGGAGACGGAATTGCAGTCGATCTAGCCAAAATCGAAGCGATGAAACAATGGAAGGCCCCGAAGAATGCACAAGAAGTTTGTAGTTTCTTAGGCCTGGCAGGGTATTGTAGGCGCTTTGTGGAAGGTTTTTCCAAAATAGCGGCGCCTATGACCCCATCAACCCGAAAGAATGTCAAATTTGAGTGGACGAACATGTGCGAACAAAGTTTTCAAGAGTTAGAAACCAAATTAACAACTACTCCAGTGCTCACTATCCCAAAAGGCACAAAGGGTTATTCCATTTATAGTGATGCATCAGGTTAGGGACTCAGAGCCGTATTAATGCAACACGGGAAGGTGATCGCGTACGCCTCCTGACAACTGAAAAACTACGAGAGAAACTATCCAAAACATGATTTGGAGCTAGCAGCGGTAGTGTTCACATTGAAGATTTGGAGACACTATCTCTATGGGATCCACTACAACATATACGCAGATCACAAGAGTCTGAAATATTTCTTCACCCAGAAAGAGTTAAACATGAGACAACAAAGGTGGTTAGAATTTTTCAATGATTATGATTGCGATATACTGGACCACCCAAGCAAGGCTAATAAAGTAGCTGACGCATTGAGCCGGCAACCAATGGCTTATGTAATTTCGGTAAAAGAAATACCCCAAGAACTACAAACTGATATCTCCAAATTGAATTTGGAGATAGTAGTGGGAAGATTGGAAAAGTTATCTGTGCAACCAATGATCATGAAAGCAATCCAAGGGGGACTACTCGCAGATCCGTGGATCCAACGACTGGTGCATGGGACTAAAAAAGACATGCAACCAAGGTTTCACATCTCGGAGGATGGAGTGTTGGGTTTCAAGGGTAGATTATGAATGCCTGGTGATAAGGAGATCAAGAAACAAATAATTTATGAGGCTCATAATACTCCTTACGCTATGCACCCGGGAACCACTAAGATGTATCAGGATCTCAAAAGATACTTTTGGTAGGTAGGAATGAAGAGAGATGTAGCGAAGTACGGTGCACACTGTTGGACGTGTCAACAAACCAAGGCGGGGCATCAGCGACCCATTGGGTTATTGCAGCCGCTAGTGATCCCTGAGTGGAAATGAGAAATGGTCACCTTGCACTTTGTTACCGGGTTACTGTGAGGAAAACTTATACTGGATCTTATTTATTTTCATGTGAATCATATATTAAGCAAATTAATATAAGAAAACCTAGAACATATTTCATAATTTAATTTAAACAGAGATAATGATAAGAACAATTACATTATACGCAACGAAATGAATAAGTCATTCCTTCAGTTTTTCTAACCCTTGAATCCTTTCTGTCGTAGGGTATCATGAAGAAACTGAACCGATCTTCAAATTTCATCACAATCTTCCAAAGTATCCTTAGAATCACCTAGACTAGAGTGGGAAATTCTCAACACATGAGATGGATACAAAGATAAGAAGTGAAGAGAATATTGAGGCTTTGAAAAGGACTTTTGTTGTAGAGAGTCTAAAACCCTAAAGCATCAAAACTAGATCTTCTAATTATCTGTTCATCTCCAGATCTTCTGTACATCAGTTTTCAACTCTTACATAACATTCTTTTTATAGACTCAATTAGGTCACTTATTTTAATTAAAATATCAATAAAATAATAGGTAATATCAGCCATTAGGTCAAAATTCTCATGGGCATTAGGCCCGTGAAATTTCCCAATTAATTATAAGCCTGTTGGACTTAAAATCAAGGCCCAAATTATTTTATGTTGATTAATTAATTGAATAATTATTTAAATCCTTTATAAAATTAATTATTGTAATTTGAACCTTGATTTAAACTTATTTATTGTTATAGACAATTTTTTCTTAATTAATAAAGTTACCCTAAAATCTCTTTTCTTTTCTAAATTGCATAACTCTGTGAAACTATCCAAAAATGACCTGATCAACTTTGATAATTCTAATTGAGAATTAAATAAATTAATTGAGACTATCTAGATAATTTTGGGCCACTTTGGTATAGCTGTGTTGTGGGGAAAAACAGTTGTAGCTGTGTTATATGGAAAAGCAACTGCAGGTGTGCTATGGGAAAAAAGTTGTTGACTATTTGGTAAATTACAGATTTTAAGTGCTGTGAATTGAAAAGGTTGTATTAGTATGTCATATTTATTTTATTTAAACAAATTTACATGTTTGAATTAAATATATTTTTGATAAGAGACTATTAAAGTGATCATAAACAAAAATAGTATATTATATAATATATATATATTATAACTAGTCAATGTAGTTAAGATTCGAATTATAATTATGATAGTATTATAATCTTGTTCATGATATAATCAAATATGTAAAACTTAAGTTATCTCAAAACTCTCATTTTTTGTGTTTAATTATTTTCCTTTTTTTTTTTTTTTCCTAAAACATGAAATTGATAAGTTTTTGATAAATTATAAATTAAAATACTATCAGATACAAAACTAATGTTATAGTGTATAATAAACTCTATATTAAAGTTGTTTGTTAATTTAAAATAACTAAAATAAAATAATATCTAATAAATGTAAATTATAAAAATATTTTTTGAAAAAAAAAGATATTTAAGAATTAAATATTGTTTATTTTATTATAATATTAATTTATTTTAAATATTTTTATTTTGAGTAATATATAATAAATAAGTTAATTGCAAAGCTTTTTCAAAAAGTTATTTTTAGAAAAAGTTAAAAATTGGGTTTTGCCAGCTTTAGCTTATAGTTGTAGCTTTTGCATAAATTCTTCAATAAATTGTTTTCTGACTGTTTACCAAACACCATTATTGGCCAGCTTTTCCAGAAAGCAGCTTTTAACTTTTTTAAAAGATGTCCCAAACGGGGCCTTTATCCAAGGTACAGTGGGGACAATGAGCCTATGAAATCAAGCTCCAATAAGTTATCATAAATTTAACAAATAAATTTACCAACTTATTAATTCCTCGTGACTCCACTAAAGACTCAGAATTGCACTCTTGAATTCATAGAACGCTCTATAACCAATATAGATACTTTATTAGTTATCAATTGTTACAACCATAAGTATCACTTGATCCTCTATAGATCTAAAATAAGATGGGTCTAAAAATATTGTTTTACCCCTCACTATAAGTTATCCATAAAACACTTAGTTCCTTGTAAATGATAATTTAGTAAACTAATATTAATTAGGGAAATTAGATCTCTATCATTTAGCACCTCGAACTAAACTAAAAGGAAACCATCGTTTTACTTCTTCATCAGAAGCCACAGATGTTCATATCTATGATTAACACTCCCACTCAATTAAACTACCGAGTTCCCAAGATGTAAGTATGGGCTAGTCCATAGGGTAAGTTGGTAACGAACAAGTCAAAGAACTCAAATAATACAATCAGTTATAATACTAACCACTCAGAATTGAGATTGAATTTACCAATTGTCAACTATATGATATGATTAGAATAGATAATAACGGTATGTTTACTTATCCTATCTGCTGTTAATATCGGTCTAGTTCGATGTAATAAATACATCTGATCTAATCTACTTCACTAATGTTCTAGAAAGAACATAACACAACAATGTGTAAGTAGATCATATCGTAGATTGGCAAGTCAATGCAAATCCTGTGCATTGACTAATCTTAGGACTAACATATTTTTGAACATGTAACTATATTTATATTCCACTGTGATTACGTCACTATAATTGTGATTAGCTATATGCTCGGGATTTAATATAAGTTTATATTAAACAAATAATCATGAAAATAAAACATATGAGCAAAGTGATTGACCAAGTCAAAATTGATTTCTATTCTTTTATTGATAATAAATGAGATTACAAAGAAATTGATTTTTCATTATGGCATAAAACCCCAACAATTACCACACACTCTGAAGGGGCATAATACAATATGGGTTGTCATGGATAGACTGACAAAATTCGCTCATTTCTTACCCATTAAGACAACAGACGGTGCAAATATGTTGGTAGACTTATACATTGCTGAGATAGTGCGATTACATGGGGTTCCCATCTCTATAGTGTACGATCGTGACAGACAATTTACATCAGCGTTCTGGAAGAGAATGCAAATAGGATTGGGAACTAAACTCAAGTTTAGTACTCCTTTCCACCCATAAATGGATTGCTAGAGAAAACGAACAATTAAGACCTTGGAAGATATGTTGAGAGCATGCGTGCTAGATTTTCAAGGTTCGTAGGGTGTAAAACTTCCATTAATTGAGTTTGCCTACAACAATAGCTATCATGACTCGATAAAAATGGTTTCATATGAGGCACTATAAGGAAGAAAGTGCCAATCTCCAATCCACTATATTGAGACCGGTGAGAGGAAATTCTTGGGATTAGAAGAGGTAGACCAAGCTATGAAGGACATTAGGTCGATTCGTCAGAGGTTACGGACCTCTATAGATCGCCAACGTAAGTATGTCGATCATCGATAGAGACCTTTAGAATTTGAAGTTGGGGACAAGGTACTGTTAAAGATAGCTCCACTGGGAGGAGCTATGAGGTTCAGGAAGAAGGGCAAGTTGAGCCCTAGGTACATAGGATCGTTCGAGGTTCTGGAACGCATTGGGAAAGTGACTTATCGACTAGCCCTTCTGTCTGTGTTCTCTAGAGTTCACAATCTATTCCATGTGTCAACCTTAAGGAAGTACGTGAACGGCCCCACTCATGTGTTAAGTTATGAAGAACTTAGTATAGATCCTCAGCTAAGTTATGAGGAAAATCCGGCCGCAATTCTGGATCGGAAAGACAATATGTTAAGAAGCAAAACAATACCTTTGGTAAAGGTGCAATGGTGTAACCACGACATTGAAGAGGAAACCTGGGAGACGGATTGTAATGCCCTGGATAGCCAAGACTGTTACACTGTGTGTTTATAAAAGTGCTAAACTTGATTATCAAGTCATTTAGTTAAAATCGTGTTACTGAAACTATAAAGGAACTAAGGTTAAAATGTTTTGGTCTCAAAAGTCACATTTCTCATAAAGAAGCATTTCCTATTTACACGGGATCCCAAAAATATTAAGATTAAAACCATTTACAAAAGATTCAAGAGTTAAGAGCAGTATTAGCCATATTAAGGCAAAACAGACAATTAGGCAATCTCTGTCCTGGTCCACTCCTCGGCCATGGCGACCGAACAGCTGGCTATGTACATTCAGCCCCGCAGCTCTCCATCTCAAGACTGGTCTAACTTTCCTTTGCCTTTACCTGCACCATGTAGAACCCGTGAGCCAAGGCCCAGCAAGAAAACACAACAGCAGAGTATAAGCAATCAATAGACAAATCAATATCTCATATTGCATAACATGTACTCATCCATATAAACATTCAGAATAACCAAGTATTCAGCATATTAAACATATCAACTTATATCATATATCAATTTACAAATGATAACTAGGGTTAGCGCCCTCAGGCCGCACCCTCCGTTATCCCACTGACTCCGGCCCGCTTAAACCGAGCTCAGTGAATATTTAAGCTGTCCTCGGCTACCAGTGGCCAAGCCGCGCCCTGTGCGCAAATATTGTGTACGGCACCCTTAGGCCGCTATCACATGTCCAATGGCATAATACCATCATTGACATTATACAGATATCGGGAGCACTTACTCCCATCACAAACACATAACTGGGTGCAGTTTTCTTACCTTTGGATTTGCTAGCTTTGATCACTTGACTCCTTGAGCACGATCCCTCTCCATCCCTAGCGCTCACCTAATCACAACCACAGGTCAAAGTCATCACAAAACCTCAAGTCCAAAACCTAGCCTCAGGACAAATCCCGAGCCCCCGGGAAGTCCTAATTCCACCAAATAGGGTGGTGGAATCGAACCCCGAACCCTTGGTCAAAAACCCTTGTAAATAACCCTAAAATCCCTTTCTGAAGAAAGGGTAGCACTACACCGCTCTAAGAAGGGCGCTACAACGCTACAAGCAGAACCAAAATCCCCAGAAAACATGGCCTAGCGCTACAACGCCCAAAGGCTAGCGCTGTAGCGCTAGTCTCAGACAGCAAACACCACATTTTCCCTTCCTGCAGTTTCCCCGAGCCAAACTCAACCAAAACTTCTCCAAACCTTCACCAAACTTAAAAACAAGCTTATTAGCACACTCCACTCATCCCAAGCATCCCAAATACTCAAAACCCAATCACATGCATCCCTAATCTCAAAATTCACCATTGTTGCTCATAGACTTCAGAAACTCAGCAGAAACTAGTCAAGACATCAAAGTTTAAAGCTCAGAATTTATACCTTTGATGGAAATTCGATTTCAAATTAGCCTCTAGACCTCCTTAGCTTGCTCTTCCTCAATCCTTGGCTCCAACTTCCCTAGAATTCCCCATCAGTTCAGCTTAGATACCTTAGTTAAAAATCAAAACCAGAACTGAAGAAACTTCAAGGTCTTACCTCAAGAAAATGGCCTATCCTTGCTAAACCCTTGCCAAATCTTCATGCTTAGCTCAGAATCCTTATGGCTCAGCTTAACCTAGCTCCCTTCTGAGTTTTTCCCCAAGAAGAATGAAGAGAAATGGTGAGAGAACCACAAACCGACCTTAAGAAAACTACTCTGTTTTCCTCCCTTTTCTTTGTCTTTCTTTTCCTTCTTTTCTTTCTTTCCTCGGCCTTCTACATCACTCTACAATTCCCACTAAGTATAAAGCCTCAGCATGCCTATCTCTTATAAGCCAATTGACCAAAATGCCCTCCCTCTTAATTTTAAACCTTTAAGTGCATCTAGGGCATTTTAGTCATTTCACCCCAATTCCCGCTAATTCCTTGAATGTCTCTAATATTTACCGCTTACTTCCCGATACCTAATTAATCACCAATTATATTCCTCATCATCAAAATTAACCTTAATATATTCTCTAAATTCCCATTTATACCCCTAGGCTCGCCCCGAGCTGGGTATAAATCCCCGCCGTGACTTTTTCGCTAATCTGCTCACTAGGATCGTCTCGAGTCATAGATCACAGATATATCCACATAATAATGTGGTCTTAACAATTATCGCATATATATACAATTATGCCCGCAATGGGCCAAAATTACAAGTATGCCCTTCTAACCTAATCAAGTTGTGGGAGCTGTATCTCCTTCTGTTTTGAGTTTTGGGGACAAAATTTTTATAAGTTGTAGGTATTGTAATATCCCATGTGTTGACACCCGTTAGTAGTCGGTTTGAGCCGATGAAGAATTATGTGGAATATTATTTTGATATTTGATATTATATGAATTTTGTGATGATTAATGAATTTTATAGTCGATGTAATGATCCGATAAAGGATCTAGTTTTATGCAAAGAAATATTGGTCTTAGACCAAGGAATAAACCTTTTGACCCTCGAATTGGTCAACGACACGGAGTCAGATAAACGATATAAAATGAGATGAAAACAAGAATAAATCAAGACGAAAGGTAAATGACACAAAAAATTTATAGTGGTTCGGCCCCAATCAAATGGCAATGACTTACGTCCACTTAGTGTTCTTATTGATTTAGAATCCCAACACTGTGATCAATGAACTGGGGTTCACGAGTTTCACAAGCTTCAGGATGATTACAATTTCGGTGAATAATAACACTATAATTTTCTCTCAGAATTCAAAAGGTCCAAAAGTCCCCTTCCATGAGCCGTTTGATTCTTATTTATAGGCTCAAGAAGGTTACATGGGCCAATGGGCCTTAATTACAATTACAACTTGCGTATCTAGATAATAAGATAAATTACAATTAATGCATAATTACAAGATTGCACATCTGAAGGAAATAAATGAATATATGCGACCAGGCTGGTTGAACATAAGTGCGATGCTTGATAAACCAATAATCTTCTTATCGATGGCCGAGTAGGATACACTTACTTAAAATAGCCACGTGCCTCCCACCTGTAGACCAATCCTACCACGTCATCAGGTAGTCCGTTTTTGGGTAAACAAAACCCTAAAAGGAAAAAAAATATCAGATTAAATAAAATAGGAAATACTATGGCATAAAAATATTAATTTTTTTGGCAACTGGGACTTTATAGTCGAGCCAACAAGTTTAAGAAAAATTGATTAAGGATTGAATTCCAATCAACCAGGCTTAAGAATGAGAATTTCTTTCTCGGGCCTCTAAGGGAATTTTGGTCATTTGATCAAATTACCAAAATTATGTGATATGTGACAAATTTTATTTTTGAGTCACATTTAACTTAATTAATTAAGCTTGGAGATATTTAAAAATTATAGGTTAAAATTTAAGGGAAATTTAGAGCACAAAATTCTCAAAGGGCCTTTGGAATCCTTATAGGTGAGGTAAATAAGCAAGGGCATAAAAGTAATTTCCAAGGGAAGAGAGAGAGAGAAGTGGACGACAAGGCTAGGGGTAAACCCTAGGGCTCTCATAAGCTAGGTAACTTACCCCACAAGCTAAAGAATGGGAAAAAACCTCTTACCTTCTTCGACAAGCCAAAACCTAATCATTTCTCTCACAAAGTTTATTTTCTTTCAAGAAACACTCTCTCTCTAGCTCTCTCTCTCTCTCTCTCTCCAAAACTGAAACACTCTCTCTCTAGCTCTCTCTCTCCAAAACTTAAACACTCTCCCTCTTTACTCTCGATTGCTGTAATTTTTTACTCCATGGGCCAAGAACACTCATTTACCCATTGAAGGAGGGAGAAACTCAAGAGAACACTTGTGTAGAGTAAGTTTCGAAACCTACTTCATTTTTCTCCTTTTTACTCTTCAAACCTGAAACCCTGAGGGTTAATGATGGATGCATGTGATCGAATAGCCATGCATGGCATTGATCTTGTGTTATAGGGTTCAAGAGAAGCTTGTATGGGTAAAATCTCAAGGATTTAACACTTTCGCGATCAAGTGAAAGCAAGGTAAGCGATCTTGGTAGTTTGCATGTTTTCTCCCTCATCTAAGTTCTTCTACCCTAACTCTCTCTTAAAAATCTGCATGTGGGACTTTGGAGCTCAGTTTGAGAGTGTAGAGCACAAGGAAGAGTTTGAGAAGCTAAGGAAAATACATCTCCAAGCTAGAACTATCAAAGGTAGAAATTTATGGTTGTTCTTTAGTTTTGTGATTTATGTTGGTAGATCTGGTTGTATAGGTTATTTTAATAGTTTTTGGAGTTAATTTTATGCTTAAGATTTAGGTTGTGTGATTTTATGATATTCATGCATGCATGTGGGTAGGGTTATGCTAGAAATGCTTATTGTTGTTAGGTTGTGTAAAAATGCATGCTGCCAAGATTTCATGGTCTGGCTTCCAACGGGTCAGATCGCACTCTACTACCTCTTATTGTGAAAAATATTTATGTAGTTACATATTTATTTGAGATTATTTTATGGTAGGCTTTGTAAAATTGTAAGGAGGTATTTTTAAACCCAAGTTATGCACATGTTGGCATTATGATGTAAATCTGGAAAATTTCTGGGCAGCATGCACTACACAGATTGTTTTCACTTTTGAATGAGTTTTACTAATCACAATGCCATGAAATTTGGTAGGGTGTTCTTTTAAACATTTATAAGAGTCACTATAAAATTGTAGAGGGAACTGTGTTAAGGTATAAGAGATATGAGTTTTTAAAAGTTTCCCTAAAATCTGAAAACAAAACTTCTGGGCAACAAGCATTGCCCAGATTTCTTTAAACATTTTGATGGGTTATATTTGTCCAAAAATTATAAAATTTTTAAGGAAGCTAATATAGACATTTATAAAGATCTCTGTCAAATTTCAGAAAGAACTGGACTACGATGTAAGAGAAATAAATTTTCCCAGTTACCTTACAATCTGGGAAAAACTTCTCGGCAACAGGCACTGTCCAAATTGCTCTAAATATTTGAATGGGTTTTGCCATCCCAAAAATTATGAAATTTCGAAGGGAATTATTTAAAATGTTTGTAAGGACTCTTGTAAAATTTTAGAGAAAATGTGTCACGGTTTAAGAGAAATAAATTTTCTAACCTGCCTTAAAAAATGAAAAGTTGCAATTTCGAACCTTAAGAAAAAGTGGACTTTTACCATTTTATAAGTTAAGGGTCCAATTGTCCTTCTTTAAAAAAAAAAAACATAAAAAGAGATCCTAGGTTATGGGTAAATATTTGTAAGAATGGGAGTTTGGGTTTTGTAAAACCTTTAAGAGAACCAGATAACTTTGTCAGATATTATTTGCAAAGGGTCAAAAAGCGGTATTTTGGTAAATGATAAAAAACGGTAAACTTTCGTAAGAGGACGACAAGTTGGTATTTTTCTAAAGATATGAGTTGAGTAGAACTCATTTTTCCTAAACCAAAAATAAGAGTTATCCGATAAGAGAGTTCTTTATTTAAAGAATATTAAAATGCATAGCACGGAGAGCGTGTTGTGATGAGGCGTATTTTCTTATGATACCGTAAAGACTGGAACCAAATCTGGCCTTATATATTGTGAAGTGTATTGCTATCTTGGAATATTAGCTATAAGAATATGTCATAGTTTAATCCGAGTCGCTGTGTGGTTTCACTAAGGTATGCAGTCTGGCTTGCTACCGTGATGACTATGAACTCCAGCTAGCCATTGGGAACTAAGTAAGAAACTGGTTTGCCACCGATGATTATGTAACTAAGGTCGGTTGGCCACCGCAATATGTAAGAAGTCTGGTTTAACACCCATGACATTAGAGTCTGGTTAAACTCCGTGACACATAAGTAAGTTGATTCTGCAATATGTAAGAAGTCTAGTTTAACACTCGTGACATAAGGATCTGGTTAAACTCCGTGACACATAAGTAGGTTGATTCCGCAATATGTAAGAAGTCTGGTTTAACACCCGTGACATGCGAGTCCGGTTAAACTACATGACACATAAGTAAGTTGATTTCAAATCTCTATGACTAAGAAAGTATGTCGAATCCTTCTAGGATTCTAGGTAACCGATGTAACTAGTTTACACCCGTCGACGCTATGGTAAGATATGTAAAGATATGTGAAGTTATGTTTGATTGTTCCTCCGAAACCCTAAGTAAGTATGTATGTCAAGACGAATGACTAAGTAAGTGCACATGTCAAGATGAATGAGTAAGTAAGTATGTATGTTAAGATTAATGAGTATGTAAGAAAACTAAGTATGCATGATAAGAACATTAAGTATGTTAAGAACGTTATGTACGTTACCAGTTAAGACTGTATGTATGCTCTGGGATCTTCTGCGTGCAGGTGTAATTTTGGGATATGAATTTTGGTTATGAGGCATGACCATAAGTTTGCCAACACATTCTTAAATTGTATGTTAGGGTTCGGTTTCACTAGAATCCTATTCTTGGTTGGTTATCTGCCTAGTTATAGTTGATTTAAGTTCTTGCTCCGTTTATGTGGTTATGTTTGTTAAGTGGTTCTTACTAAGCGTTTGGCTTACCTAGTTGTTTCGTGTTGTAGGTAAGCTCAAAGGTAAAAGCAATGATTTACATGTGGACCGACCTTTTGGGAATTTTTTGTTTTGGGGACTAGAACTCATATGATAATTAAGAATTTATTTTGGGCTTGTTGAGGATTAAGCCGACTTGAGTCTCCTCATTTGGAACTTTTGGGGATTCATCAGTCATGAAGAACTTGGAGTTGTCACCAATCAACACTATGTTGGTTTTCTACTTCCACTTAAGGAAGTTTTATCAGTGAGTTTCTCCATAGAAAGTTTAGAAAGAATGAGAGTAGACACAACCATAATAATATCACGTATTATCAATAAAATAGAAATCAATCACATTTTCTCAATAAAACTTCTATTCACTCTAATTTTAAGAAATAATACAACATATACCAAAAATATGTAAGATATGGAAAAAATACCAAAATAATCATATCTCTATTTCTTTAGGTTTTTAACTAATCTATGATATTCGTGTCCCAGTTGGTGACAGTTAAAAAATATCATTAGTTAAATAGAGTTGTAAGCTCATTTAATAATGGACACCATGTTTAACAACCTACTATTTCATCAAAATAAGAAAAAAAATTCTTATATTATGAGCTAGACCCACGGTTTCGATAATCATAGATTTAGTCCTAGTAGTCACTGTAGGGGTGAGTCTATTAGAATTTGACCTATAATTATCTATCTTTTGAAATCTAACCTTGTCAAAATAACTAATGAACACATTCCGTAGGGGGACGAATCGTAGCGTCTCGAGGGCCCATTAAGCTATTGACCTTGTTAAACTAATGGTGCAGATCAAATATAATTCTTAAAATAAGCTCATCATTTAAGTAAAATTAGTATTTTCATTATTATTTTTTTAAAATTAATGACTATGGTTCTCCAAAAAATTAAAAAAAAAACTAAAACCAAAGTCCTATCATTTTCCATTAATTCTAAAGTGTCACAATGAAACAAATTCAATTAAATTAGAATTAATTTGTTGCTAATCAATATTTATGTTTAACTATTATAATAAACATATACAATTAAGTCCAACTCAGGCAAATAGACCTTAACAATTGGGCTTGTATGGAGGAGGGTTGAGTCCAATATGTTGTTCCTGTTGGGGTTTTATGCCCTAATTAAAACTCAAATTCTTTGTAATCTCATTTTATTATCAATAAAAGAATAGAAATCATTTTTTGACTTGGTCAATCACTTTGCTCACATGTTTTATTTTCACGATCATTTATTTAATATAAACTTCTATTAAATCCCGAGCATATAGCTAATCTTATTTATAGTGACGTAATCACAGTGGAATATAAATATGATTATATGTTCAAAATAAGTTAGTCCTAAGATTAGTCAGTGCTCCGGATTTACACTGACTTGCCAATCTACGATATGATCTACTTACACATTACAGTGTTATGTTCTTTCCAGAACATTAGCAAAGTAGATAAGATCGGATGTATTTGTTACATCGGACAGGACCGATATTGACAGTTGATAAGATAAGTAAACATACCGTTATTATCTATTCTAGTCATATCATATAGTTGGCCATAGGTCAATTCAATCTCAATTCTGAGTGGTTAGTATTCTAACTGATTGTATTATTTGAGTTCTTTGACTTGTTCGTTACCAGCTTACCCTACGGACTAGCCCATACTTACATCTTGGGAACTCGGTATTATAATTGAGTAGGAGTGTTAATCATAGATATGAACATCTATAGCTTCTGATGAAGAAGTGAAACGATGGTTTCCTTTTAGTTTGGTTCAAGGTGTTAAATGATAGAGATCTCATTTCATTAATTAAATTAGTTTACTGAAATATCATTTACAAAGAACTAAGTGTTTTAAGGATAAAATACAATGAGGGGTAAAACGGTATTTTAGTCCTATCTCATTGTAGACTGTCTATAGAGGATTGAGTGACAATTATGGTTGTAACAATGGATAATTAATAGCGTATCTATATTTGTTATAGAGCGTTCTATGAATTAAAGAGTGCAATTCCAAGTCTATAGTGGAGTCACGAGGAATTAATAAGTTAGTAAATTTATTTGTTAGATTTATGATAACTTATTGGAGCTTGATTTCATAGGCCCATGGTCCCCATTTTACCTTGGATAAAATCATCTAGATAGTCTCAATTAATTGATTTAATTATCAATTAGAATTATCAAAGTTGACCAGGTCAATTTTGGATAGTTTCACAGAGTTGTGTAATTTTGAGAAGAAAAGATAAATTATGGCAGATTTATTAATTAAGATAAATTGGTATCTAAATTAATAAATAAATTTAAATCAAGGTTCAAATTATAAATAATTAATTTGATAAAGGATTTAAATAATTTTTTAATTAATTAAATCAATAGAAAATAATACAGGCCTTGATTTTAAGTCCAATAGGCTTAAAATCAAATGGGAAATTTCACGGGCCTATAGCCCATGATAATTTCGACCTAGGGCTTCAAAATGGCTGTTATTTTATTGATTTTTTAATTAAATTAAATGGCCTAATTGAGTCTATAAAAGGAGTGCTTAGAGAGAAGATTTTAGAGACGACAGATAAGTCACAAGTCAGATTTTCAGATAGTTTTATATTCTCTCTAAACACAAGTCCTTTTCTAAGCCACTTTGTTATTTTCTCTTCTTCTCTCTATATCTATCTCATGTATTGAGAATTTTCCACACTAGTCTAGGTGGTTCTAAGGATACATTGGAAGATCGTGAAGAAAATAGAAGATCGGTTCAGTTTCTTGGTAATACTCTGCGACAGAGAGGATACAAGAGTTAGAGAAATTGAAGGAAGGACTCTTTAATTCAGATGCGTATACTGTAAGTATTCTATTCTTTGTTTCTCTTGAATTCAATTTTAGAAACATGTTGTTAGGCTATCTTGTATTAATTTGTTTAATATTAGATATACATGAAAATAAATAAAGATCCTGTATAAGCTAATCCTAATAGTTCCCACTACTAAGGCCCCCAAACTTCCATACAAGGTCCAAAATACAGGAATTTAAACCTTCGTTTTATTAATTGTTATTAATAAATTAGGCCCACTATAGTCATGCAAAGCAAATGAGATTCACAAGTGGAACCACCCACAAGAGAGAAATTTAAAATTTACATTTTCTAATGGGCCCAAATAAAATCTATTGTTTTATGAATGTTTTATTTAGCAAAATCCATATATTAAGCAAACATATGGGCAACTATATGCATCTAAGCCCAATTGAAAAAAATACCACATATAGTGCAAACAGACACCTTATAATTAGATGGGCATAATCATGTTACTATATGAGCAAGTCTATGATATGCTAAAATACCACAATTTATTTCATTTGCAAAAATACAATAATTAATTTTCTAGAATTTATCCAAAATTCGAATTAATTAATTTTTTTGCAAAAATTAAGTCAATTCAAATGAAATTTATAAACAATTAACAAAAGTTAATTTACATTTCATTTATCAACAATCAACTTTATTTAGGTCATTTTGAAAAATATTAATTGAATTTAAATAAGATTTATCAACAATCAACAAAAGTTAATTTTGTTATCCCTCAAAATTCAAGAGATGACGTGGCAAATGAAAAAGTGGCAGTTGGCATCACAAGTCATGGAAAGAAAGAAAAATTATTGAAAAAGACCGATGAACAAAGATGGATAGGTCCAAGACCTATAGGGAAGTCTACCAGGCCTAAACCCCCTTGGGGTTGTCGGCTTGGCCCTAGCCCCATAGGGGTGGTCGGCCTGACCCCAACCCTAGGGGTGGTCGGCCTAGCATGACCTAAGAACCACATGGGGTAGTAGGCTTAGAAGATCAATAGGCCTAGCACCCAAAAGATCACCAGGCCTAGCACCCAAGCTCTAAAGGGTCATCAGGCATAGCACCTAAGTCTCATAGACCAACCACGACTTAGTGGTTTCCCGAAGGTTTCAATCGTGCATGGCCAACCACGATCCAGAGAAACAACGAGAAGACCCACAATCTCATAATCATCGGAAGTTGGACACGTATCTCCACTCCCAATGATCGTGTCCCAATGATCGTGTACCAAACCATGATCCCCAATCTTGCTGATCATGTAATAGCCCCTGGGTACTATAAATAAAGGACCCAGGGCTTCATTTGGGGGGAGGGATTTTTGAGAGACTTTTGGATCGATCATTTGATTAACTTCAAGGAAAATCTGTGAAGAGTGAACTCTTCAATTCATCTTTGTAATTGACAATTGAGTGATTCAATACTAAGTACTAAGTGGATTAGGTTATTACTGTTCATTAGAATAGGGCTGAACCACTATAAATTTCAATGTATTATGTTTAGATATTTGTACTATGTCGTATATTTACATTTATATCATTCAAAAGGTGTCATATATCGTACATACGACTGTTGGCCAATTTCATAGGTCAACATTTTGGTGCTTTGATTGAGAGTTGAACTCAAGAAATACACTTTCATTAGTTTTACGATGCCTCCAAAACCCAATCCAACGAAGAAGACGGCTCCCAGTGATTCCACCACTCAGGATCTCGTCAATCCCACTAACGAACCTCAGGTGGAGGTTGGAGATGAACTTGATATGGAGAATCCACAGGACACTCACTAGGAGGAGATGGCATAATTTTTGGCGAAGCAGGAGGCCTTTGCTGTAGAAATTACCCTCTAGAGAGCGACTATGGAATGACAACGACGGGAGATATATGAGCAGGAAGCTAGCCGGAGACACCAAGAGGTTGTTGTGGCCCTGGAGGCGGTTACCCAGTTAGCCTGGGCTAATGCTGAAGCTGCTGCTCAGGCGGTGAGGGAGGCTCAGGGCAAAAGAGCAGGGATGCGTGACAACAATAACAGGGAGACCCAAGGGAGGAGTCGAACTCGAAGGACGCTCTCAGAGCCATTTTCCCAGAGACAGAATGAAGAGGTGTAGTCCAAGATTGCCTCCTCCACGACTAAGAAGAATAACACTTCCTCTCGGAGTAAGAGTGTTACCAACCCGAAGGCCCCCTCCTAGGGTGATAGATGAAATGGCATAAGAGAGGAAGGTCAGACATCTGAGAGGAGTGATAGGAACGGAAATGGTCGCTCAAGGTCTCAGAGTCATGTAGGAGGAGAGGCTCAGGGGCGAGATCACACTGGCCAGAGAAAGCCGGACCTACCACCCCTAACACCCTTAGTCTCACAAGGGAAAGGAACTGATGAGCAACACCAATACTTTGTTCGATAGGCTCGGGAAAGATGCACAACCTCAGGATCTGAGGGAAGTCGTCAACAAGGGAACCAGTGCTCAGGAGGGGGTACCGGGGACATCTACCCCACCTGGAGCAGCGATCCCACCAGAAGTGCAGGCTCAGATAGATGCACTCACCACGACTGTTCAAGGCCTTACAAAGAAACCTTCTAATATCAAGTTGGCTCATAGAAGTGGGAGTCCTGTCAGTGCCAAGATCCAAGCGGCTCAACAACCACTAAAGTACAAGACCCCGAAACATCCAACATAAACTGGGAAGGAGGACCCAGTGCGACACTGTAATGCCCAACGTAACTATGGCTGCTTCCTGAAATGACGACTGGCCATGCAAACCAACATGAGTCTTTCTAGCGTGCTTTATCCTCACTTGCACGCATCCTCGGAAAACTACCAAGGAGGTCACCCATCATGAGACTACTCCTATAGCGTCCTAAATTTGCTAATAAGGCTTAGGGCTTTGATTAGCATGTCGGGAGGGCATTAATTGATTAAATTATGTTAATATGTGAATTTAATGATTATGTAATTAGAAATGCATGTTTAGGTGAATTAAATATGCATGTGGGCCCTATATGGTTATTAGGGGCATATTTGTAATTTTAGCTTGTTGAGCGCATAAAAGTTATATATGTGTGTATTGTGATTGATACTACGAGTGAGTGGTGATATATTTTTGATGCACGATCCGAGATGGTCCTAGGGAGCAATTTAGCTAAATTTCACAATGAGGTTTAATACTCGGCTCGGGAGGAGCCTAGGGATATTCTGGGAATATAATGTGTTCGGAAATTACCGGGTAACAGATAGTAATTTAGCAATTATTTGGGCATGTCGAGATTAATTTGGGATTTATAGGAGTATTCGAGGTATTAACGGGAATGGTGCGAATGACGGAATTTCCCTTGGTGGCATTAAAGGGTTGAGGATTGACATAGGGGTGTTTTGGTCATTAGGCAACTAGGATAGACTCAACCAGCAGAATACTAGAATGTTTTGGATCCTTCTCAACCTTCCACACTCTCTCTCTCAGTTCCCTCTCTCCCTCTCCTTGTGACTTAGAGAACTTTGGACAAAATGGAAGGGAAACTCAGGATTAGAGGCTAGACGCTTGGGGGATTTGCAGCTAGAAGTGCTAGAGTGCTAGCCTAGGTCAGATTCTCAGTAAGGTAAGGATTCAATTTCACTTCTTTCTGTTTAATTCTGCCATGAATTGGAAGTTTGCATGAGAGTTAAACTTTGGCTTGATTTTGAGTGTTGGTGAGGATTTAGAATGATTTATGGGATTGTTGAGATGTTTAAGCTGTGTGAAAAATGATTCTAGGCTTAATTCTAAGTTAGGCTGGTGTTTGGAAGGTGAATTATGGATTTAGGCTTGGGGAAAAATGCAGAAAAGTGGTGAGAATTCTAGCTTTTAAGGCTCGAGTCACAGCCCTGTTCATAAGGCGCCGTAGCCTGCTTGAATGTAGAGGCCTGGGGGGCCTCAGAGATTTGCCCAGGTGCCATGTCACAGGGTCTAGAGTGTCGCGACCCATGTCCTTCAGCAAAGGGGGTTTCGTCTCTGACTTGAGCGCGCCGCGACCCTTGAGGGGTTGGGTCGCGGCTCAAATGCAAATAATGGGTGTTTGAGGGTTTTAAGCTCGGGAACCCAAATGTTAAGGCTCGGGAGGGATTTTACTACCCAGTTTAGTAGAATTTGTTGACCCTCGAATTGGCCAACGACACGGAGTCAAATATACGACAAAGTATAAAGTAAGAATGAGAAAAATGGTCTAACGGAAAGGAAGAAAACACCAAGGAATTATAGTGGTTCGGCCCCAATGATTTGTAACAACCTACGTCCACTCAGTGATATTGTTATTATTGAATCTTAAAGTCGTGATCAAAGAACTAGGGTTCTTGAGTTTCACAAACCTTAGATGTATTACAATAAGATGATGAACAACTCACTTTAGCTCTTTTTTCTCTCAATATTTTGCAACAAGACTCAGGAAAAAATGAAAAGTTTAAAAGTCCCTTCTTTGAGCTATTTCATGAATATTTATAGGCTCAAGGAGGGTTACACATGCTAACGTGTCCTATCTTTCCTTAATAATCGTGTATCAAGATAATAATGAAGAAATATTCAACGCAGTTATTATAATATTACAGATTAAAAAGGAAATAACTTAGATTATACGACCAGCCTGGTCGTATCAAAAAATTAACCCTGTCAATGCGGTGCACTTCTGGTTGATAGTCGAGCAGTACTTTTGCCACGTGTCAACCACGTGTGAGAAATTATCACCACATCATCAGCAACCGTTTTTAGGTAAACATTTGCCCCTCAAGTTTATTTATTGTGACCAACAATAAGTAAACTTAGGAAACCGACTCTTCGAATGCCCCACGAAATCAGTCAGAATCGCCCATGCTTTCTCGAAAAAGGTGACCAATCATGTCTAATCAAGTCTTTTTGGTTTCCCAAGAATGTGTCCGACGGCCATTTCACTTCCCCATGCTTAGAAAAGGTAACTCATGATTACTTCTTTTGACGTGCTTTGTTCTTTATAAATAACCCCCAAGTTATCATTTTTACCTTTTACCTACTTTTTCCTTCTTGCAAAACATTGAAGAACTCGCTCCGGAGCCCAGAAATTTTCAAGCATCTACGCTCAGATGTCAAAAGCTTTCAACTTCGGACTTCAATCTTCATCTGAGTAAGCTTCACGAACTTTCTTGTCTTTTGAGTTACCACACGAAACTTCCTTATGCTTGCTTTCATTTCTGAACCCTTTCGTGTTCTTGGCTGAAAATGTATGGGGATTGATAGGGTAGTGAAATATTGTTCCGTAGGAGTTAGGAGCCAGTTTAGTAGTCGAGATTGTAGATTTAGGGCGTAAAATCGAAGTAAAAATTCGATTTTTAAGCTAGTTGAAAAATTGGGTTTTTCCCTCCCCTTCAGAGTAGAAAAAGCTTTTTCTTGAAAAACTTTTTACTTCCGCTTTCCAATCTGTTTTTCAAACTGCTCGTATAGAACTTAGTGTTTTTGTTAGAATGTTGCTGGTTGTATAAAAACTTAATTTTCATACGCGAGCAACGTTATTCCAACTCTCAACACAAGCTTTTAAGCTTTACGTCTTACCTCCCCCTTTCTCTGTTCGCAGCTTTTCATGCAAGATCTGTGGGGAGGTGAAAGACCCATCGGTGACGACTTACTAGCTCAGCTGCTTTAGGACGAGGAGCAACTATCGTTGCTTATACCTAAAATTCCCTTTTCTCGTGCCACTTCAAACACTCCATCGACCCCCATTCAAAATATGAGTCGAGCAAAAACTAAAGCCTAGAAAAAGAAAACTCCCAATCATTCAAATCATCCTGCTCCTCGGGCTGAAGTTCCCTCGACCAGTGTTCGAGCAGAAAATATTCCGGACCCAAATATCCAAACTCATGCTCAACCCCGAAATGCCATTCAACCGAATGTTGAATGGTATGTTGTACCTGAAAGCCGGGTGACGATCAGGATGATCGCTAACTATATTAGAGAATATGGGCTCCCGGGGGGTGACACTAGTTCGACCCAATCAAGACCAATGGGCGAACTTGCCTGGGGGCGCTTTCAGCGCCTGGTCGAGGTACCATATTGAGGCAGGGGCTACCTTGCCTCTTCATCCTTTTTTCTAAGGGGTGGCCAACTACTTCGGGGTCGCCCCTTTCCAAGTAACCCCTAATGGATATAGAATGCTCGCAGCACTTTATATCCTTTATAGCCACAAAAATGGCTTGTGCCATCACCTCATGAGGTCAATTATCTGTTCAACCTCAAGTCTAACCCCAACCCAGAAAGTACGGGGTTTTTTCACTTTTGTCATTAGGAAACAGGGCGCACTTTCCTGTCTGACACCACTCACATATCGAACGTGGGGAGGTGCTATCAGGAGTATTTCCTCACGAATGACATGGTCGCGAACAACCTGGCCTTCACTCAAGGAGGTAACGTCTTTGTTCCCCTGGTCGTTAATCTTTCTATAATTTTTCCTCTATACTTTCTTAGATTTTTAGCGCCTTTCAGGCCCATGGTTGCGACCAGACCCCACCCCAGACATGGAGTTAAGATTAGCCCTCTTGGACAGTATGACTGACGTGGAGAAAAGCGTCAAGCATCTGGTCACAGAGGCCAACTTTAGACTGGTCGAGCTCTTGGCCCCTCATCAGGATTTGAGGGAGTCAACAGTGGGGAATGCTACTGGCGGAAAGGTTCCCGAGCAGCACCCAGACGTGGAACCACTGGTGTAACAATCAGGGAACCTTCCAGCACTTCGCGGGCTGCTGCTCCCCTCGCCCCGAAGGGAAAAGGAAAAAAGAAGGCCACTGAACCCCCCGCTCCCATCGATGAATCTTCAGATGAGAACGGTACTGATCTTTCGCTCTTAGATAGTTTGCCAATTCCCTGTCAACTATTTGATGGAGACGGCAACTTTAAGTATACTCCAATCTTAAGTTCAGATTTCTTCCAGGCAGTAAGTAGTTCAGTAAGTAATGTAGCGACCAGTAGTTGTAGCGCAGATACTTTACTCATAATCTCTTTACTTTCATTTTTAGCTCCATCTATATATCTTGTCTCACTGCTCGTGTTGTTTCCTTTTGTGCAAATATGTCATCTGAAGACGTGTTCAAGCATTACAAGGCTGCCGCTGCATCTTATGGCAAGAAGAAGGACAACAAGAGGTCTAAAGGCGAGAGCAATAAAATTGCCTCAAATAAGGCCCGAACCGAGGACCCTCCAGCCACTGTCCCTTCGAAGGAGAACACGCCACCTCCATCGCCACTCGAGCAGCCAGACTTGACTCCTCCAGTCGACCAGCATTCCACTCCTACAACACCCGTCGACCAACACCCTACTCCTTAGGTCCCTATTAGCCAAACACAGTGCAATCAGCCCGAAGGCTCCCTGTCCAGCATCGTGGTCATCTCAGCCAGGGAGATGATATACAAGATCTCCAAGTACAAACGCAGTCAAGAGGCTATTAACGAAACCATTTCCATGGAGACTGATCATATACTTAACCGAGGGCTGAATGAGATAGTTAGCGTAAGTTACTTCCTGATGCTAAATAATTTGCTTTTTTTTTCTGCCATCACCTTACCCTTTCCATCTGTCTGCAGGGACTACTAACCATGACCGCTGGCTAGCGCCGTGCAGGGGCGATGGTGTCCCGGGCCAAAAATTTTGACACCATGCTTGCTGAGGCGAAGAAAGTGCTTGAAGGGAAAAACGTTGATTTGCTCGAGAAGAATAATGAGCTAACTAAGCAGAACGATGAGTTTCTTGAGAAAAGTACGGAGATTTCTAAGCAGAAAGAGGATCTGCTAGAGAAAAAAGCCACTTTGACCGAGGAGCTGCTGGAGGTTCGGGACGCCCTGAAGAAATCCAACGAAGACAAAGAAAAATACAGGGAAAGCGCCAAACTCAACTACCAACAATTTGTATAGCTTGAGCTTAATTTGATTGCGAGCAGGCAGAAGATGGAGGAGCTGGAGAAGCGCGTGAAGGAGCTTGAGGAACTTGAAGCCCAGAACTTGGAGAAGTACAAGGAAGCCACTCACCTTTGCTTCTACGAGTTCTGGAAGCACAACCGGGAGGCTAACTTCAACTATCTGCCAGAACGCCTGAGGAGAACTCTAATGTCTCAGTGTGCCATTCGCCTGGAGGAAGAAGAGAGGACTAAAGTTCCTGCTTCCCCAGAGATCTCTCTGATAGCAGGGATAGATGGTGCAGACAACGAAGCTAGCGCAACTTTCGACCAGGACGTTCCTCAGGATCCTCCAGCTTCTTAGTCTTTTTCCTTTTTTATCTTTTAATCTTTTGATTACACGACCTACAAGTCGTGATGTAAAGACATTAATTTTTTATTGCTGCGTGGGCAGCTATTTTCCTTTTAATCAGACAATTACATCCAAGTAGTATTGCTCGCAGTGTAAAGTAATTCGTTTTTGATATTATAACACATTTTTATTTTATTATAATATATGTTCGCATGACCGAACTTAGCATAGCACTTTGGTTTGATTTAAAAAAATACAAAATTTTGAAAAATACTCTAAGTACCCTAGCATGCTTTCACTTATTTTTCTCATGTGTTTATGTTATCCATAAAATTAGCATGGGTGACGTGGCAGGTGATCCCTGGACATGTGGCTGACACCTGGAAACGTTCTGCTAGAGTATCGACCAGAGGGCACATTAGAAGCAGTGTAAGCCTGTCTTACCCGCGACCAGCCTGGTCGATAGTTCCGTGTACAAGGCGACATTTATGGGAAGATCTTTATGAATCCCGAATTTATCTCACACAATCTCCTGAGTATCCGATTATTCAGGAAAGAATATCTGTAACAATCTTTTGTAATCCCCCTTGAGCCTATAAATAGCAAGAGATAGCTCAAGGGAGAGGGCTTTTTGGCTTTTGATACGTGAGAGATTATAGTAATTATCCTAGAAATACCGTATTGTTCTTGAGAAAGTGGTGAAACTCATTGAACCCTAGTTCTTTGATCACTCTTCTGGTTTTTATATCAATATCATTCTAAGTGGACGTAGGTCATTACCAGATCCTGGGGCCTAACCACTATAAAATACTGTGTCTTATTTACTTTTGTCATTACGTTCTTTTCATCTCTTTCATTCATATCAAGCATATTTTGACTCCGTGTCAGTTGGCCAAATCTTGGGTCAACATTCTGGTGCTTTCGTTGAGAGCTTGATTTATCGTTGTTGAGAAAACTAATGGCGAAAGATGGAAAGAAAACTGGACAGGCGGCCGCCACTGCACCGTCAAACCCGCCACCTCCTCCTCCTCCTGCAAGCATGGCGGAAGATGAGCCACAACTGGACTTTGAGGAGGAGGAAATGGATGATGCAACGCTGAAGAGTACCCTGGGCGCGTTGCAGGAAGAGCTGGCTAGTCTGAGAGCCAGTCAGGAGACTGCCGCTGAAGTTATGGCGCGGCAGCAGCAGGAGATTGAACGGCAGCGCGCGGAATTGAGCGAAAGGCAGGCGGAGGTGGACCGCCGCCAGAACGAAGCCATGGTAGCCCTTGAAGCAGCCTTGCTATTGGCCAGAAATCAGACTGCACCTGCCTCACAGCCTGACCAACCGGTGAATGGGCCACCCCAGAGGGGTCCTAATCCGAGCCCACCGATCCAGCCTTCGAGTCCGCAAAGGCTCGAGCAGCCTCAGATGCCCCATGACGATGTCCCACAGGATCCTGAAGCATAGCCACCATCCCAAGCTGCTCAGGGTAACCCCCCGCAACAGAGGCAGAATAGGGCCGAGCATCAGCCTTGCAGCCCTAGACGTCGTAGGGATGATGGGCCGAACCTACCGAACAGAGGTCAGTACCCTCCTGGCAACAGGAGAGATTCAGAGTTAGGCTCTGCGGTCCGGGGCCCCCCACGGTACGATGATGCACGGGGACACCACGACCAGCGCAGGCCACCCTCTAACGCTCGGGATGGTTCAGCTAGGAACGGACATCGAGGGAACAGTCGATCTCACCATAGCCAGTCGAGGTTCAGAGATGGCCACGGATATAATGAGGCCGACTCAGGCAAAGGAAATGCCGGTGGGAGGAATGGAGAAAGAGGTAAAAGCAGGAGCCAGGTACCTCAAGATGACCAACAAAATAGGCAGGATGCTGGGGGGCAGCCCAGACAAAATAATGTCTTCAATCGGCTCGGTGGTAGCGAGCAGCGGAGAAGAGAAGAGGGCCTGAGAGATGTACTCAATGATCGCTGCGAGAGGCACAACGAGAACGTCGCCCCAGCAACAGAGGCCACCGCGATTCCTACCGCAGTGCAGGCCCAGATAGACGCACTCAACCAGGCTGTGCAGCAGCTGGTCGGAGGAAGGACGTCTTACATCGACCACGATAGGAGAAAAGGCACTCCTTTTTTACAAAGGATAGCTAACGCCGAAACTCCTAGCAAATTCAAGATGCCTACGCTTCCAAACTTTGACGGCTATGGAGACCCAATCTCGCATGTCAATAAGTTTGAAATTCAGATGGACATTCAGAAAGTGTCCGAAGACGCTCGGTGCAGGATCTTCCCTGCAACGTTTTCTGAAGCTGCGCAGGAGTGGTTCTTTAAGTTCCCTCCCGCAAGCATTGTTTCTTGGGAAATGTTCGTACGAGAGTTCTACGGACAGTTCTATGCTGGTCGTGTGCACCCAACCGAAGCAAACCAGCTAGTCGAAATTCGCCAGTAGGACGGGGAGTCAGTAAAGGATTACGTCCAGCGCTTTATGCGAGCGGCGACTGGAGCAAAAACAGTAGGAGACGAAGGCAAGATGATGGCCATTACCGCAGGGGTTAAACGTTGCTCTCCCCTTTGGAAAAGTCTCCGAAAAGAAGGAGTGAGAACTACCCAAGAATTCTTAGACCGAGCTGACCGCTACATCAAGCTCGAAGAAGCCATTGCTGATGATGGAAAACCATCAAACAAGGGTAAGAAGGCCGCCGAACCCGCCAAAGCCGCCAATGGTTCCAAACCTAATGGCAACGGCAAAGGCAACGGGAACGGCAATGGTAATGGCAAGAATGGTGGAAAACCGCCGTATAATAAGCCTTCCACCTCTGATAACAAACGAGCTAAGGGTAATCGTTATGAGCCTCGGTTCACTAACTACACTGCCCTCGTTGAGTCTCGGGGAGAGGTTTACCAGGCCACAAGCTCCAGTGTGCCTTACAAGAAACCTGGACCCATTCGGAAGGACATTTCAAAAAGAGACACCACCAAGTTCTGTCGTTACCATAACGACTACGGACATGACACTAATGAATGCAACCAGTTAAAAGACGAAATCGAGTTCCTTATTAGACAAGGACACTTAAGAAGATACGTACGGGCCTCGAGAAATTCCCAACGAGAAGCTCCAGGTGGCAACGAGCAGGCGTCCACACGCCAACGCTCGCCACCATTACAGCTTGCCCCCGTGGCTGGAACACTCTTAACCATCTGTGGAGGCCCACACCTCGAGGGAAACAGCGGAAAGGCCAGAGAACAATATGCTCGGACTCTGCGCCACGACCAGGACATCGAGATGATGACTGTGGAGGACCGTGCACCAAAGAAGGCTCGGTCAGAGGAAGGTGAGATAACCTTCTCTGATAGCGATGCCCAACACGTCCGGTTCCCACATTCCGATCCGCTGGTCTTGGACATCCAGATGGCCAATATGATGGTAAAGAGGGTACTGGTCGATACAGGAAGTTCAATGAACATCTTGTACAAATCAACACTGGAACGCATGAAATTTTCCGTAAAGGACTTGGAGCCCTGCAATCAAACGATATACGGCTTCTCTGGAGAAGGACTCGCCCCAGCCGGAATGATCAAACTCCCAGTAACGACAGGTACAGCGCCTGCAACAAGGACATTACTCGCCACTTTTGTAGTGGTCGATTTTCCTTCGGCGTACAACGCCGTTATTGGAAGGCCCATACTGGTTGATCTACGGGCCGTCATCTCTATGTGGCACCTAGCCATGAAGTTCCCAATAGACGCGGGGGTAGGACGCGTTTTGGGAAACCAAAGAGAAGCCAGGGAGTGCTACAACGCCTCGATCACAAAGGCGAAAAGTGGAACGCCGAGGAGCACTGCCCCAGATAGATTGCTCAACGCAAGCCCAATCAGGTGATGAAGTCACCAAATAGGGTGTTGCCCAAAGTGAGGATGGAGATTTGGATCCTCGCTTTGGGGATTTTGAAGAAAATGTTGGACCCGTCGAGGACCTAGAGGAGGTCCAACTCGACAAAGAAGACCCAACCAGAGTCATAAAAGTTAGGAAAAATTTAGAGCCTACCACGAAGCACGCACTGGTGGAATTCTTGCGAGAGAACCAGGAAGTTTTTTCCTGGTCACATAAAGACATGGTTGGGATAGATTCTACAGTAATCAGCCATGTCCTGAATATAGACAAGACCTTTCCACCCGTGCAACAAAAAAGAAGGCTGCTCGATAAAGACAGATCACGAGCCTTAAAAGAAGAAGTCGAAAGGCTAAAGGAGAATGGATTCATAAGGGTGGCTTTTTATCCGTCGTGGGTCTCCAATCCGGTGCTGGTCCCCAAGCCTAACGGCAAGTGGCGGACCTGTGTGGATTTTACAGACCTCAATAAAGCATGCCCAAAAGACTGCTTCCCACTCCCAAGGATCGACCAGCTGGTCGATGCTATTGCAGGGCACGAGATCCTCTCATTCATGGATGCATATTCAAGCTATAACCAGATTAGCATGCATCCCCCTGATGAAGATCACACCAGCTTTCGGACCGATACGGGCTTGTATTGCTACAGAGTAATGCCCTTCGGACTGAAAAACGCAGGTGCGACTCACCAGCGGCTAGTCAACCACATGTTCAAGGAGCAAATCGGTCTAAACATGGAGGTATATGTGGATGACATGCTGGTAAAATCTAAGAAAGCAGAAGGGCATGTGAGGGATTTACAAGAGTGCTTTAATGTGTTAAACAAGTACCAAATGAAAATTAAATCCCCTCAAGTGTTCCTTTGGAGTTGGATCAGGGAAGTTTTTGGGGTTTATCGTAAATTCAAGAGGAATCGAGGCCAACCCCGACAAGATAAAGGCCCTGATCGACATGAAGTCGCCAGAAAAGATCAAAGATGTACAAAGCTTAACCGGAAGAATCGCAGCCCTAAGTAGATTCATTTCGAAAGCAACGGACAAGTGCGTCCCATTCTTCAATCTACTTAGGGGGAATAAAAAGTTTGAGTGGACAGAACACTGCGAGCGAGCATTCCAGGCGCTGAAAGCTCATATGGCATAGCCTCCCATCTTATCAAAGCCGATCGAAGGAGAAACTTTGTTTATTTATCTGACGATTACTGAAGTTGCTGCCAGCGCTGTGCTAGTGAGAGAGGAAGAAGGAGCACAAAAAACAGTCTTCTATGTCAGCAAGAGACTGATCGGGGAAGAATTGAGATATCTGCCAATCGAGAGGTTAGCATATTGCTTAATCCTTGCCTCTAGAAAGCTGCGCCCCTACTTCCAAGCTCATCCTATCACGATTCTAACTGATCAGCCCCTTCGGCAAGTCCTCCAAAAATCCGAGGTGGCTGGGCGATTGTTAAAATGGGCAGTCGAGTTAGGGCAGTTCGACATAACCTATTCACCGCGAGCAGCAGTAAAAGGACAAGTCTTAGCCGATCTTATTGCAGAGTTCACCGAACTCCCAGATAGCGAGCAGTGCGAACAGCCTGAAGCGCCCGAGCCTCAAGACAAAACTCCTTCGTGGAAGCTATTCACGGATGGTTCATCCAACGAATCCCACCCTGGAGCGGGAGTGATATTGATAACGCTGGAAGGGCATCGATTTCACTGCGCCATCAGGTTCGACTTCACTGCATCAAACAATGAAACAGAATACGAAGCACTCCTCGCTGGATTGAGAATGGCAAAGGATATGAGCATAAAGACGCTTGATATCTACAGTGACTCACAGCTGGTGGTGAATCAGGTCCATGGAGAATATCAAGCACGAGGTTTGAAAATGGTAGCCTACTTAAATAAAACAAAGGACCTGCTAGCCCAGTTCACAAAGTACACCCTCCAGCAGATCCCGCGAGATCAGAATTCAAACGCGGATGCCTTAGCCAAACTCGCGAGTGCAAAGGACGCTGACACATTGAACATTGTGCCAGTTGAAAGACTGAGTAAGCCGAGCATACAAGCAACTGAGTCCAGTATGGAGATTCGAATGGAGGATACATGGATGGCGCCTTACTTGGAGTATCTGACAAATGGTACGCTCCCAACAGACAGGAACAAAGCCAGAACTCTGCAAAGACGAGCTGCTAGGTACATACTGGTCGATGGTGTTATGTACCGAAGAGGATTCTCAATGCCACTACTCAGGTGCGTTACACCAGAAAAGGCTAAGGAACTCATGAAGGAGGTGCATGAAGGCTTCTACGGGGATCACGCTGGGGGGCAGAGTTTGGCAAAAAAGATTCTAAGGCAAGGCTACTTCTGGCCAACAATGAACGAGGATTCGATGGAGTATGTACGAAGATGTGATAAATGTCAAAGGTTCTCCAAGATTCCACGAGCAGCTCCAAATGAACTGAAGCAGATGCAGAGCCTATGGCCTTTTGCAATATGGGGAATAGATTTGATTGGATCCCTGCCTACAGGGAAAGGTGGAGTAAAGTACACAGTTGTGGCAGTTGATTACTTCACCAAATGGCCGAAGCTGAACCACTCGCAACCATCACGACCAAGAAAGTTCTTGACTTCGTCATCAAGAACATTGTATGCAGATATGGTTTGCCCAGGAAGATAGTTTCAGACAACGGGACCCAATTTGACAGCGACTTATTCACCGATTTCTGCGAGAGGCATGGAGTTATTAAAAGCTTTTCTTCAGTTGCCCACCCCCAAGCAAACGGGCAGGTCGAAGCCGTAAACAAAACTCTTAAAGACACCCTGAAGAAAAGACTTGAAGAAGCTAAAGGGGCGTGGCCAGAGCAGCTGCCTGAAGTCCTATGGTCGTATAGAACGTCCCACCGAACAGCGACAGGATATACTCCATTTTCATTAGCCTACGGATATGAAGCCATGTTGCCTGTCGAGTTAGATCCCCCCTCACATCGACGTTTGACTTACGACCAAGATCAGAACAGCCAGCTAATGATGGAGTCTGTAACAACCCGAATTTGCTAATCGGGCTTAAGGCCTTGATTAGTGTGCCTGGAGGGCAATAAGTGATTTATTATGCTTTAATGTGTTATGGGTGGATTAATGTGAATATATGATAGTGCATGTTTAGTGAATTAAATGTGCATGTGGGCCCCGACTGGGTATTGGGGGCGTGAATGTGATATATGTTATATATGTGAAATGTCTGTGCAGCACGGTCCGAGACAGTCCTGGGGAGCGGTTAGCCAGAGGGTCACAACGGGGTTGAGATTCCAACTCGGGGCGAGTCGAGGGGTAATTTGGGTACTAGGTGTGTTATGGGGTTATTGGGACATGCAAATAAATATTTGGAGATATATTTGAGGATAGAATGTCTAGGCGGGTATATTGAGGAATTTTACCATTTTGCCCTCGGGGACGTTTTGGTACCCCGAGCCTTGAGGTAACCCTTTAGATTTAAGTTAAATAAAACAAAAAGGGGGAATTAATTGGAAGCCTTGGGAAACCGACTTATACCTCTAGTTTCAGCTAAGGATAGAATCTCTCACTATTTTCACCTCTCTCTTTCACTCTCTAAGGAACAACTCAAGGGAAACTTGGAGAAAGCTAACTTAAGCAAGGATTTGGGCTGAGGAAATTCAGGAGCTTGAAGTTTGGGGAATTGAGGATCAACTTCAAGGATCGAGTTCAGCAAGAGGGTAAGTTTTAATTATAGGTTTATGCTTTAATTTGCTGCTGGTTTGTAAGAGTGCATGCTAGTTAAGTTTGATGTGTTCTTGAGTATTTTAGTTGGGTTTTGTAGTAGACTTTGATGGATTATGATGTTGCTACTGAGTTATTGCTGGGCTGAAGTATGTGTTTAATATCTGGGTTAGATAGGTGAGTTTTGTTGAGGTTAGCTTGAAGAAAAAGGAGGAAATTGATGAAGAATTCTGGGTTCAGCGGGGAGCGCCGCGGGCCTAGGAGGGGTGTGCCGCGGCCCGCATGTGCGCGCATCCATGGGAGGCTGAGGGAATTCGAGCGCGCCGCGGCGCTTGCAGGGCACGCCGCGGCCCGCATGGTGGTCAGTGGAGAGCTAGCCTCTGTTTTGAGGCTAGCCGCGGCTCTAGTGGGAGGGGTCGCGGCCCTTAGTGTCAGTGAGGATTTTAATGATATTTTTGACTTGGGAACTTAAAGGGTAAGGCTCAGGATGGATTTTATCATTCGGATTGGTAGAATTCAAGGTTCCAGAGGTTAGGGTTATGGTTTGAGGTTATTCATTGGATTAGAACTTGATGACTGAATATTGGTGATGTGTTGTGACTAGGGATTTCGACGAGGCTCCAGTTTGAGGACTGTGCTCGGGACATTGGTGCTCGAAAAGCTCGAAACTCAGGTAAGAGAACCCTTATTCCCATAGAGCTTGTGTGCAGGGCTGAGCCCAATGTGTTTGAATGAACTGATATGCAGGGCTGAGCCCAGTGTGATTGAATGGATTAATATGCAGGGCCGAGCCCAATATGTTAGAACTGTGGGGCATAGCCCTTTATCTGATTATGTTAGAACTCTATGTATGCTTGTTATGCTTTGTGAATTATGATGTGAATGGTCCGCTTGGGCTGGGAACGGTGTAGACCGAGAACGGCGAAGGGCCGAGAACGGCGTTGGGCACAATGAGTGCAAGGCCGAGAACGGCAAAGGGGTTGGAAGCAGCGCTGAGCACGTGGAGTGCGAGTTGCCAGGGCGAGTCCACAGAAGGATACCTGGGATATCCTCACGGAATGGTCCGCAGACCCAGGGCTTGGTAAATGCCTGGGACGGCTAGGCCGTACGTGTTTAGCCATTGGTGGCATGTTTATTTGTTCGATATATGTGATGCATATGTTATCTGCTTGTGGGTTCTCTTGTTGAGCTTCGGCTCACAGATGCTCTGTGGTGCAGGTAAAGGGTACAAAGGTGATCAACCAACCATGAGTACAACAGGCGTGAGGCGGTGTGTACATGTTCGGCCAGCCTGGCCGCCACGGCCAAAGGTTTTTGGGAGATGCTTGTAAATAAACTCTGATTTTGTCGTCTAGTCGACTTAGTTTAATTAATATGTTGTAAACATTTCTAAACTGTATTTTGGGATCCCAAGTGTAAAGCTTTTACAATTCTCTATGGAAATTAATATTTTTAAGGTTTTCTCTTTGTTTATAGCTTAATTACACTGTTTGATCTAAAACCTCGATTAGCGAGATGAAAGCACGTTTTTAAACTCACTTAGTAACGACTCTAAGGAAGTAGGGCATTACAGAGTCCCTAGACTCAATCGATGAGATACGAGAGAAATCTCAACTCCGAGTTGCTGCATACCAGCAAAGAGTCGCCCGGTACTTTAACTCCAAAGTTAAAGAAAGAAAATTCAACGTCAGAGATTTGGTGCTACGACGAGTTTTCTTAAATACCCGCGACCCTACTACTGGAGTGCTTGGATCTAATTGGCAGGGACCTTACCAGATTGAAGAAGTCCTTCATCCAGGCACATACAAACTTGCACGCTTAAACGGAGATCTCGTTCCACGTTACTGGAATGGAGAACACCTGCGCAAGTATTATCAATGAACAGTCCTTTTTAAAGAACTGGCTTGTGTTAAAATTTTTAATTTTTACAAGTTTTGCAAAGAGGGTTAGCCACGCTGTATGGCTAACTGCTCGTATATGTAAGGTTCTATTATAGAATCACTCGTAAAGACATGTTTAGTCCATTTTTAATACGAGATTATAAGGGACTGTGCGCAGCCAGTCATTCTTGCCAACCATTGTGAATTTACATTTACAAGTATTTGTTCATTACGTGTGTTGTTTTGTTGTATTACACGTATCATTTTTCGCACGAACAGGAATGTTCGAACAGGCCATGGTCAGGGCAAGTGACCAAGGACCTAAAGCTCCTCGATCACTTGGAGGGCATATAAGGCACATCGATAGCAAAGCATACTCGTAAGGTATGTAAACACATGAACAAAATGAGTGAAAGCATGCTACAGTACTTAGAATATTTTTCAAAATTTATGTTTTGTTAAGTCATGCCAAAGTACTATGCTAAGTTTGGTCATACGGACAAATGTTATAATAAATAAAGATATTATGGCATCAAGATTTAAGCTTTCACACCGCAAGCATCGCTGCTTGGATGTAACTGTTCGAATAAAAGAAAAAAAAAAGGATTTGCTGCCCGTGCAGCAAAGTTTAAAAAGAAATTATTGTCTTTACATCACGACACGTGGATCGTATAGCCAAAAAGAAAGAAAAAATAAATGAGAAAGTTTAAGAGGCATTTGGGGCCAGAGGGTCCTGGGCAGCATCCTGGTTGGTCGTTTCCTCAACAACTTCTTCTTCTTCCACACCAATGATGCTTGGAGAGGCAGGGATCCTCAATCTTGCCTCCTCCTCGGCCAGTTGGGCAGTGCAGCGAGCCAACTCAGCAGCCCTGACTTCCTTCGAAAGATAGCTAAAGTCGGCACCCTGATTATGTTTCCAGAAGTTATAGAAACATCGGAGCGTCGTCCTCTTGTACTTTTCAAGATTTTTGGAGTTGTCGAGCTCCAGCTGCTTCACCTTGCCTTCAAGAGTGACAATAGCCTCATCCTTGGACTTGAGTGTCTCTCCCAGATGCTTGATCTCGCGAAGATGGGTTTGGTTGGAATCTCGATACTGCTGCCTCAACTTTACTGCAGCATCTTTTGCAGCTTCAGCCTCTGACAATTTGGTCACCGCAGCATCCCTCTCTCGAGCCATTGCCTCCAAATCCTTGGCGTGCCTAGCCTCAGTAGCCGAAAGCTCCTCAGCCGCCTTCACTTGATGCCTCTCAGTGGCCTTTGCCTTGGCCTGCTCGATGGAAGCCTGGATACGGGTACGAGCAGTGATAACAGATAGCAAGGCCTGTGAATAAAGGAAAAAGTTAGAGCTTGCCATGAAGAATAAAAGACTAAGGCTTAAAAAAGTGAAGAAGTACTCACACTAGAGATTTCATTCAGGGCCCTATTCAGAACCTGGTCAGCCCCCAAGTTTTCAGCCTCGACCATTGCATCCCTGACACGGTCACCTTTGCCAATGCGGTCAAGGCGATCCCTGGCTGATCGAAGGGTACGGCTCATGAGTTTAGCCCCGAGAGCTTCGTCACGAATAATTTCCTCTCTGGCAGGCGCAGCCGGAGGATTTGGTGGGGCAGGAGGAGTCTGCTTCTCAGTAGGAGCTGGTGGATGAGTTTGCCTCGTTGGCCCAGGAGTTTGCCCAGTTGGCGCGTCTTTGGGAAGGTCTTCTGTTCGACCCTTCTTGGCTGGAAGGCCTCGGCTGGATTCTCCAGTTCTCCTCTTGGATCTCCGCTGGAGTTGGGGAACCTCCTCTTCCTTCTCGGCCTGTTACATGTGAAAGATATTGGGAGTGGCCATATCTGCATGCAAGTAAACACATAAAACTGATAAGAATGAGAGGCAGATGGAAATATATTATATACAACAGAAGAAAGGCAACAAAGTGAATACCCGAGCTACAACTACTGGTCGCTACACTATTGACTCTATTAGTCATATACTCATTATCTGGCATGAAGAAGTCTGGCCCTAATTTTGGAGTATACGTAAAATTTCCTTCCCCGTCGAACATATGACAGGGAATTGGCAAACCATTTAAAAGTAAAATAGTGTTACCATTATCATCAGAGGACTCTTCCAAGTCCACAGCTGGCTCTTTGTCCTTTTGTTTCCCCTTGCCTTGGGGAGCAGAAGGCCTTTCTGCGGAAGGATTGCCCGTGGGCTCCCTAATAGTAATCCCCGTTGGCCTCCTCCTCCGAGGAGACACGGGAGGTTGCTGCTTGGGAACCCCCTCGACAGTGGCTTCGTCCACCACGGACCCTCTAGTTTCATGGCGAGGAGCCAGGAGGCCAGACCGCCTCAAGTTTTCTTCAGTCACCAGGATCTTGACGCTTTTTGCTGCGTCGGACATCCTGGCCAGAGTGTTAGACCTCAACACCATGTCTGGTGTTGGGGTTGGACGTAACCAAGGGCCTGAAAAATAGATTATGGTTTAAGAAAAACAAAAGGAGACACCTTGAGTAAAAGTATCGACCAGTCAGGAACGGTGCTTACCTCCTCGTGCGAAAGCCAGGTTGTTGCTGGATATGTCCGGGTTGAGGAAGTACTCCTTATTATACTGCCCCACGTTCAAGATATGCGTAGTGTCACTCAAGAATGTTCGATTGGTTTCCTGGTGACAAAAGTGGAAGAAACCCGTTCCGCGTTGTTGCGGGTTAAACTTGAGGTCAAAGAGATAGTTGACCTCGTGGGGTGAAGGTTCTAGCCATTTCTTAAGTTTATACAGGATATAGAGTGCGGCCAGCATTCTATATCCGTTTGGAGTTATTTGGAAGGGGGCGACACCAAAATAATTGGCCACCCCCAAAAAAAAGGGATGAAGAGGGAGATAAGCTCCCGCCTCAATATGATACCGAGACCAGGCACTGTTGATACCTCCGGGGAGGTTAGCCCTCTGATCTGTGACAGGTTGTATAATGGAAACCCCTGTGAGGGGGAATTTTCTGAAGAAGTTAGCAATCATTCGAAGAGTTACTGAACTGGCTAGGGAAGTATACCACTCGACATCAGGCAAGTTCTGATGGCGAGGGCTGGCCCTAATTTGGATATTAGGGTCAGGAACAAGATTTTCTCGACCGCTGGTCGAGGGAGGCCTTGCTTGCGAATCAGGACGGGCAGGAGAATTTGGGTTGTTTTCAGACTCGGGTCTTTTCTTGCCTGAAGATTTGGAACGGGCCATTGAAGGAGAAGGATGGGGTCTGGAAGTGGATCGCGAAAAAGGTATCTCGTGGACACGGTCAGCTGGTTGTTCTTCTCCCTCGAGCAGCTGGACGAGGAGGTCGTCGTCAATAGGCCTTTCACCTCCCCACAAATCTGGCATTAAAGTCTCCATACAGAAGAATGGGGAGGTGAGGATAGAAAACTTTTAAAAGCTATTTAGAATAACGCTGGTCGAGTATAAAAATTAAGTTTTTATACAACAGCATTCTAACGAAAGGGCTAAATTTTTCTACACGAACAGTTTGAAAAACGGATCAAAGGGTGAAAGTAAAAAGTTTTTCTGGAAAAGCTTTTTCAACTCCCCTTAGGGCGTGAAAAATTTATTTTTCAACTAGCCTAAAGATCGAATTTTTACTTCGATTTTACGTCCTAAAAAACATGATCCCGGATTTTAAACTAACTCGTAACCCTATTTCGCCTACAAAAAATTCTGTCTACAAGCGTCTCAAACCAAAAGCAGATAAACTTAAATAGTGCACAGTCAGAAGCATGCCTCACAAAAAATTAGAAGCGTGGGAACTCGAAAACTTACCAAGAAAAGTGATCGTGGAGATGGAAGAAAGATCAAGGAGATCAAGGAGCTCTCGGACGGGGTCCTGAAAGTGCAGACGGAACGGTCTTCAGGAACGTTAAGGGCTCTGGATTTTAGGTTTTCTTGTGGAAATGATGGCGTGCGTAAAAAGAAAATAAAGGCTTTGAAGGTCTTATATAAGTTTGTTTCTGATAGTAAAAAGTATAATCATTAGTTTCCCTTTTTCAAAGTATGGGGAAGCGGGATGGCCGTCGAAATATTTTCTGGGGAACCGGAAGGACGTGATTGGACAGAGGTAGGCTGCTTTTTTCAAGAACACACAAAGGGTTCTGACACGTCAGGTGGGGTTACCGAAGAGTCGTTCGTCCAAAAGTTTATTTACTGCTCGTGATAAATAAACTTGGGGGGCAAATGTTATCCATAAAATTAGCATGGGTGACGTGGCAGGTGATCCCTGGACACGTGGCTGACACCTGGAAACGTTCTGCTAGAGTATCGACTAGAGGGCACATTAGAAGCAGTGTAAGCCTGTCTTACCCGCGACCAGCCTGGTCGATAGTTCCGTGTACAAGGCGACATTTATGGGAAGATCTTTATGAATCCCGAATTTATCTCACACAATCTCCTGAGTATCCGATTATTCAGGAAAGAATGTCTGTAACAATCTTTTGTAATCCCCCTTGAGCCTATAAATAGCAAGAGATAGCTCAAGGGAGATGGCTTTTTGGCTTTTGATACGTGAGAGATTATAGTAATTATCCTAGAAATACCGTATTGTTCTTGAGAAAGTGGTGAAACTCATTGAACCCTAGTTCTTTGATCACTCTTCTGTTTTTTATATCAATATCATTCTAAGTGGACGTAGGTCATTACCAGATCCTGGGACCGAACCACTATAAAATACTGTGTCTTATTTACTTTTGTCATTACGTTCTTTTCATCTCTTTCATTCATATCAAGCATATTTTTACTCCGTGTCAGTTGGCCAAATCTGGGGTCAACAGTTTACATACCTTTTAATGATATGCTTTGCTTACTTGTACCTTATATGCCCCCCCCAAGTGATCAAGGAGCTTTAGGTCCTTGGTCACTTGCCTTGACCCAAACCTGTTTGAACAATGCTGCTCGGAGCAAAATAATTGAAATAGTAATACAACAAAACAACACACGTAATGAGAAAATACTTGTAATAAATACAATAATTGGCAAGAAATGACTGGCTACGCACAGTCCCTTATATTTCTCGTAATAAATGGACGAAACATGTCTGTACGAGTGATCAATAAGATCTTACACTTATAAGCGATCGGTCACATAAAATGACCAACCCTTTTTCGAAACTTGTAAAAAGTAAAATGAACACAAGCCAATTCTTTAAGAACAATTGTTTATTGATAGTACTTATGCAGGTGTTCTCCATTCCAATAGCGAGAAACGAGATCTCCGTTCAAGCGAGCAAGTTTATAGGTGCATGGGTGAAGGACTTCTTCAATCTGGTATGGCCCTTCCTAATTAGGTTTGAGTACTCCAACAGCTTGGTCGCGGGTGTTTAGAAAAAACTCTTAGGCGTACAAGATCTCCAACGTTGTACTTTCTTTCTCGCACTTTAGAGCTGAAATACCGGGTGACCTTTTGCTGGTACACAGCTACTCGGAGTTGGGCTTGCTCCCGTTTCTCATCGATCAAATCGAGGGATTCCATCAATATCTTGATGTTTGAGCCTTGGTCGTATGTTATTCTGCAATGCAAAGGCGGATTTAACTCAACAGGCAACATAGCTTCATATCCATAAGCCAAAGAGAACGAAGTATGACCCATTGTTGTTCGTTCTATACGACCAAAGTACTTCAGGCAATTGTTCTGGCCACGCCCCTTTAGCTTCTTCTAGTCTTTTCTTCAGTGTTTCCTTCAATGTTTTGTTGACTGCTTCAACTTGTCCATTTTCTTGGGGATGAGCGGCTCAAGAGAAACTCTTAATAATACCATGCCGCTCGCAAAAGTCCGTGAATAAATCACTGTCAAACTGGGTGTCGTTATCCGAGATGATCTTCCTTGGCAATCCATAGCGACAAATGATGTTTTTGATCACGAAATCCAACACTTTCTTGGTCGTTATGGTTGTAAGCGGTTCAGCTTCGGCCCACTTGATGAAGTAGTCGACGGCAACCACAACATATTTCACACCGCCTTTTCCCGTGGGCAAAGATCCGATTAGGTCGATACCCCAAACTGCAAACGGCCATGGGATTTGCATCTGTTTAAGCTCATTAGGGGCTGCTCATGGGATTTTGGAGAATCTCTGGCATTTGTCACATTTCCACACGAATTCCATCGAGTCTCCATTCATTATGGGCCAGAAGTATCCTTGCCTTAGGATCTTTTTTGACAAACTCTGCCCCCCAGTGTGGTCTCCACAAAAACCTTCATGCACCTCTTTCATCAATTCTTTGGCTTTCTCCTTTGTAATACATCTGAGGAGTGGCATTGAGTATCCCCTTCGGTACAAGATTCCATCGACCAGGATATACCTAGCAGCTTGCCATTGAAGGGTCCTGGCTTTGTTTCGGTCCGTTGGTAATACACCTTGCGTCAGATACTCTACATACGGTTCCATCCACGTATCTGCCATCTGGATCACAAGAGTGGTCTCCTCTGCTTGGATGCTTGGTACAGATAGTCGCTCAACTGGCACTGTGTTCAAGTTATCAGCATCTTTTGCACTTGCTAGTTTGGCCAAAGCATCAGCGTTCGAATTCTGGTCGCGAGGTACTTGCTGAAGGGTGTACTTATCAAACTGTGCTAAAAAATCCTTTGTTTTGTTCAAGTAGGCAACCATCTTTAAACCTCAGGCTTGGTACTCTCCCATTACTTGATTCACCACCATCTGAGAATCATTGTAAATGTCAAGCACTTTTATATTCATGTCCCTGGCTAACCGCAATCCAGCGAGTAGTGCTTCATACTCGGCCTCATTGTTAGAAGTAGTGAAGTCAAATCTGATTGTGCAGTGAAATTGATGCCCCTCCAGTGTTATCAATATCACTCCTGCCCCAGCGTGGCACTCGTTAGAAGAACCGTCTATAAATAATTTCCACGTGGGGGCTTGGCTTTGACATTCAGGCTCGTTAGGCTCTTCAATCTGCTCATCATTCGCAAGTTCAGTGAAATCTGCAATGAATTCAACCAGGGCTTGTTCTTTTATCGCTGCTCATGGCAAGTAAGATATGTCGAACTGCCTGAGTTCGACTGCTCATTTTAGCAATATACCAGCAGCCTTTGGTTTTTGTAGGACTTGTCGAAGAGGTTGGGGGGTCAAGACCATAATTGGATGAGCTTGAAAGTAAGGCTGCAGCTTCCTGGAGGCCAAAACTAGGCAATAGGCTAGCTTCTCGATTGGTGGGTACCGTTGTTCTGCTCCAATTAGCCTTTTGCTTACATAGTAAACAACCTTCTGCATGCCTTCTTCTTCCCTTACTAAAACGGCGCTAGCAGCATATTCCGTGATCACCAGGTAGATGAATAAAGTTTCTTTATCGACCGGCTTTGACAGGAAGGGTGGTTGCACCATATGTGCTTTTAGTTCTTGAAAAGCCTGTTCGCACTCCTCCGTCCATTCAAACTTTTTATTGCCCCTAAGTAGATTAAAGAATGGGACGCACTTATCTGTTGACTTTGAAATGAATCTACTTAGAGCGGCAATTCTTCCGGTTAAGCTTTTAACATCCTTAATCTTTGCTAGCGATTTCATGTCGATCAGGGCTTTAATTTTCTCGAAATTGGCTTCAATTCCTTTCAAGTTAACTATAAATCCCAAGAACTTCCTTGATCCTACTTCGAAGGAGCATTTAAGGGGATTTAGCTTCATTTGATATTTGTTCAAGATGCTGAAGCACTCCTACAAATCCCTTACATGCCCTTCTGCTTTCTTTGACTTGACCAGCATGTCGTCGACGTAGACCTCCATGTTTGTGTCGATCAACTCCTTAAACATGTGGTTGACGAGTCACTGGTAAGTCGCACTAGCGTTTTTCAAACTGAAGTGCATCACTTTGTAACATTAAAGCCTTGTATCAGTCCAAAAGCTAGTGTGATCCTCATCAGGGGGATGCATACTAATTTGATTATACCCGGAGTATGCATCCATGAATGAGAGGATCTCATGTCCTGCAGTGGCATCGACCAGCTGGTCAATCCGTGGGAGTGGGAAACAATCTTTGGGGCAGGCTTTATTTAGGTCTGTAAAATCCATGCATGTACGCCACTTGCCATTCAGCTTGGGCACTAGCACGAGATTAGAGACCCACGATGGATAAAACGCCACCCTGATGAACCCATTCTCCTTCAGCCACTTCCTCTTTTAAGGCCCTTGATCTATCTTTGTCGAGCAGCCTTCTTTTTTGTTGCACCGGTGGAAAACTCTTGTCGATGTTTAGGACATGGATGATGACTACAGGATCTATCCCGACCATGTCTTTGTGTGAATAGGCAAAGACCTCCTGGTTCCTCCTTAAAAACTCCACCAGTGCTTGTATTGTCGCTGTCTCTCAGTTTTTACCGACTTTCATAACTCTGGTCGGATTTTCTTCATCGAGTTGGACCTCTTCAAGGTCCTCGATGGGTCCCACTTCTTCTTCAAAATCCCCAAAGCGAGGATCTAAGTCCCTATCCTCGCTTTGGGTAACGCCCTATTTGGTGACAGTATCTCCCGAGTGGGCCTGAACATCAGTCGCCATTTGCAACTCCTTTCTGGTGGCGTCTCTCGATACACCCTTCTTCGCCTTGGTGATCGAGGCATTGTAGCACTCCCTCGCTTCCCTCTGGTTCCCCAATACGCAACCTATCCCTGTGTTTGTTGGAAATTTCATGGCGAGGTGCCATATCGAGGTAACGGCTCGTAGGTCGACCAAAATTGGTCTCCCAATGACAACATTGTATGTCGAAGGACAATCAACTACTATAAAAGTAGTGAGTAATATCCTATTAGCAGGTGCGATGCCTGCTGTAATTAGGAGTCTAATTGACCCTATTGGGACGAGCCCTTCTCCGGAGAAACCATAAATTGTTTGGTTGCATGGCTCCAGGTCCTTCATGGACGATTTCATTCTTTCCAGCGAAGACTTGTATAGGATGTTGACCGAACTTCTTGTATTGACCAACACCCTTTTCACCATCATGTTGGCACTCTGCACATCCACGACCAGCAGATCAGAGTGTAGGAATTGCACGTGTTGGGCGTCATCGTCAAAGAAGGTTATTAGTTCCTCCTCTATTCGAGCCTTTTTTGGTGCTCGATCCTCGACACTCATCATCTCGATGTCCTGGTTATGGCGCAGGGTTTGAGTGTATCGTTCCCTTGCCTTCCCACTATCTCCTGCAAGATGCGGGCCTCCAAAGATGGTGAGTAGAGTGCCTGCCACAGGAGTTGGTTGTAAAGGTGGTGAGCGTTGGCGTGTAGGTGCCTGCTCGTTGCCACCTTGAGCCTCTCGCTGATAACCTCCTGCAACTCGCACATATCTTCTTAAATGTCCCTGCCTTATCAGGAACTCAATCTGATCCTTCAACTGGTTACATTCATTAGTGTAGTGCCTGTAGTCGTTGGGAAAACGACAGAACTTCATTGTATCTCTCTTGGAGATATCTTTCCTTATAGGTGTGGGTCGTTTGTAAGGCACACTTGAGCTGGTCGCCTGGTAGACCTCAGCTCGGATTTCCACAAGGGCAGCATAGTTGGTGAATCTCGGTTCATACCAATTGCTTTTTGGGCGCTTACTCTCAGAGGTCGAGGGTTCATTGTTTGCCCGCTTTCCACCATTTCTACCATTGCCATTCCCGTTGCCTTTGCTATTGCCATTGGGTTTTTCCGACCCGTTGGCGGCTTTGGCGGGTTCTTCCTTGGCCACCTTGTCTTTTGTTGGCAATTTCCCTTCGTTGGCAATCGCGTCTTCAAGCTTGATGTACCGATCAGCTTGGTCTAAGAACTCTTGGGTGCTCCTTACCCCATTCTTTCTGAGGCTACTCCAGAGGGGTGAATGGTGCCTAACCCCAGCAGTTAGGGCCATCATCTTTCCTACATCATCCACAGTCTTGGCTCTAGCTGCAGCTTACATGAAGCGCTGAACATACTCCTTCAAGGGCTCTCCCTCTTTCTGGCGTATCACGACCAGCTGGTTGGCCTCAGTGGGGTGCACGCGACCCGCATAGAACTTTCCGTAAAACTCCTTTATGAAAATTTCCCATGATACTATACTAGCAAGAGGGAACTTGAAAAACCACTCCTGGTCGGTGTCAGACAGTGCTGCAGGGAAGATGCGGCAGCGGGCATCTTCTGACACCTTTTGTATATCCATTTGTATCTCAAACTTATTAACGTGAGATACCGGGTCTCCATACCCATCAAAATTTGGCAGTGTTGGAATCTTGAATTTACTGGGGGTTTCAGCCACAGCAATCCTCTGTACAAAGGGGGTGCCTCTCCTCCGATCGTACTCAATGTGGGATGTTCGCCCCCCGACCAGCTGCTGCACCGCCAGGGTTCAGGGCATCGATTTGAGCCTGAACAACTTCTGGGATTGCTGAGGCCACTGGTGCCAGGGGAATGTACTCATCGTGCCTTTCACGGCGGTCGTTAAGTACATTCCTCAGATCATCGTCTCTTCGTCTCTGCTCGCTGGCTCCCAGCCGACTAAAGACGTTCTGCCGCCTGGGCTGCCCCCCAGCGTTATGGCCCGCTGGTCGGTCCTCTCTAGGTGGGGTCTCCTGCCTCCACCTATTTCTTCGTTCCTCTAACCAACATTTCTTCTGCTGGAATCGGCTTCATTGTAGTCGTGGCCATCTCTGAATTGTGGCTGACTACGGCATGACCAGCTATTTACGTTGTTGCCTCCTTGGGCTGGCATTTCTCGAGCGTCAGAGGGAGGCCTGCGCTGGTCAGTGGGTCCCCGTGCATTGTTATGTCATGGGGGGCCCCTGACTGCAGATCCTATCTCAGAGTTCCTCCTGTTGGCAGAAGGACGCTACCCCCTGCTTGGAAAATTCGGCTCTTCATACTTTGGGCGTCTAGGGCTGTGGGCCAGTTGCCCGACCCTATTCTGCCTTGGGCGCTGGGGATTGCCTCGACCAGCCTGAGATGGAGGCTGCGCTCAGGATCCCTAAGTGGGGCATCATCCTGAGCCACAGGCGGCTGCTCCAACCTTTGATGGCTTACCGGCTGGAGCGGAGGACTAGGATTGGGACCCCTTTGAGGCGACCCGTTTGGTGGCTGATCTGGCAGGGAGGCTGGCACAGCCTGATTCCTAGCTAGCTGGATGGCTGCTTCAAGGGTGGCCATGGCATCCCTCTGCCGATGATTCATTTCAGCCTGCCGCTCTCTCAACTCCTAACGCTGGCGTTCTATTTCTCTTTGCTGCGACGCCATTATCTCTACATCATTCTCTTGATTGGCCCTCAGATTGGTCAGCTCATCCTGCAACACCCCCAGCGTTGCCTTCAATGTTTCAGAATCTAACTCCTCCTCATCAAACTCCAAATGTGGTTCGTCCTCAGCCACATTTGGGGGAGGAGGCTGGGATGATGCAATGCCAGCGGCCTTTCCAGTCTTCTTGGATGTTTTCGCCATTAGATTCTTTCACAGTTCTTTCCCAATCTCTCAATGAAAACACCAGAATGTTGACCCTTGAATTGGCCAATGACATGGAGTCAAATATACGACAAAGTATAAAGCAAGAATGAGAAAAATGGTCTAACGGAAAAGAAGAAAACACGAAGGAATTATAGTGGTTCGGCCCCAATGATTGGTAACAACCTACGTCCACTCAGTGATATTGTTATTATTGAATCTTAAAGTTGTGATCAAAGAACTAAGGTTCTTGAGTTTCACAAACCTTAGATTTATTACAATAAGATGATGAACAACTCACTTTAGCTCTTTTTTCTCTCAATATTTGGCAACAAGACTCAGGAAAAAATGAAAAGTTCAAAAGTCCCTTCCTTGAGCTATTTCATTAATATTTATAGGCTCAAGGAGGGTCACACATGCTAATGTGTCCTATCTTTCCTTAATAATCGCATATCAAGATAATAATGAAGAAATATTCAACACAGTTATTATAAGATTACAGCTTAAAAAGAAAATAACTTAGATTATACAACCAGCCTGGTCGTATCAAAAAATTAACTCTGTCAATGCGGTGCACTTCTAGTCGATAGTCGAGTAGTACTTTTGCCACGTGTGAGAAATTATCACCACGTCATTAGCAACCATTTTTTGGGTAAACAGAATCCAAGGTCCCAGAGGCTAGATTAATATTCTGAAGTTATTAATTGGTTCAAGGTTTGATGTATGGTTTTTATGAATGCGTTGTGACTGGGTTTTCAATGAGGCTCGGGTTAGAGGACTGTGCTTGAGATCGCATTGGCTTATCAGCTCGTGACATAGGTAAGAAAACTGTTGTACCTATAGAGCAGGGCATGACTCTATTGTTTGTGTTTCATGTTTGTGAGTGAAGGATGAAGGCCGGGAACAGCGATGGCCAAGAACGGCGAGGGCTGAGAACAAAAAAAATTCGGGTACGGCAAGGGGCTGGGATCGGTGTTGAGCACGCTGAGTGCAGGTCTTTAGGGCTAGAACCTCCTAAGGTGTTGTATCCACCCTCTCGGTGAAGACTGCAAACCCAGGGCTTGGTAAAGTGCCTGGGATGTATAGGTCGCTATGTGTTTAGCCCGTTGGTTGTTTTGTTGTATACTATGAATTGTTATGTTATATGTTATATGTTGAGGTTTCTTGTTGGGCTTCAGCTCACGGTTGCTCTATGGTGCAGGTAAAGGCAAAGGGAAGGTTGACCAACCATGAGTATGGAGAGCGTAGAGCGACGGGTACATGTTTGGCCTATCTTGCTACCACGACCAAGATTATTTTGGGAAAAGTCCTGTGTTGGTTTGTTTTGTCGCTTAGGTCGAACATCTGTATATTTTGAGTTGTAATACATTTTCTAAACATTATTTTTATTGGGATCCCAACTGTATAAATTTCTATGATTTCAATGAATGTCCAAATTTATATAGTTAATGTTATTAATTGAGTTTTATTTCAATTTAGTCACACTTTTAACCTAAAACCTCGATTAGTGAGCTAATGGCACATTTTTAACTCACATAGTAATGGCTCTAAGGAAGTAAGGCTTTACAACTCCAGGTGAAGCACGCTTAACTTTGGAGTTCTCAAGTGATGGGCTATTGAAAAGAAGATGCATCTTGTTGGCATAGGTAGTACCCATCATTCCATTTAAGCCCTCTCCAACAATGTAGTCCCATGCCTACACAGTCTTAGAATCATCACACTTAACCTTCCCCAAGCGATGTGGTATTGCACAGCTTTACCTAGTCTTTCCCCCTACGGATCACGGGTTACTGACTATCACAATCACCCCCCTTTGAGGTCCGACGTCCCCATCGACCACACTTCCAGCTAGGTCAAGGCTCTGATACCATTTGTAACGTCCCACGTCACTATGGTTGCTTCTTTAAATGACGACTGACCCTACAAACCAACACGAGTATTTCCAGCATGCTTTGTCCTCACTCGCATGCTTCCTAAGAAATATTTATATTTCACTGTGATTACCACTATAAATATGATTAGCTATATTCTTAGGATTTAGTAGAAGTTTATATTAAACAAATAGTCATGAAAATGAAACATGTGAGCAAAGTAATTGACCAAGTCAAAATTGATTTTCATTCTTTTATTGATAATAAATTTAGATTACAAAGAAATTGGATTTTAATTAGGGCATAAAACCCCAACAAGAATCACCTAAAAACGTTTTATATTCTTTGAGTTATAAGCATTTTGAGATCAATGGGTAAATTAGAAATATTTTTGACATATTAAAGTTATTATATAAAAGCTGCGTTTTTAACTTTCAAAAATATTTATTTTGTAAAATTTGACTCCACTTTTTTTGTAAAATAGGAATAGTACATAATTTTATACTCAAGAATTACCCAAAATGATTTTTAAATAAGGAGTTAAGGCCTTTGCTAAATTTGAATTCAATCTGAAAAATAAATTCTTGCAGCAAATATTCACTTTTTGTAAAAATTATTTGAGCAGGTTATAAATTTTTTTAGGAGCAATATTTTGGTGGTATTATTTTAGACATATTGAAGATAAAGTCTTTAAAATAGTTTGTGAAAATTCTTATTAGTTTATGAGTTATAAATTTTACAAGTTAGGTTATTTAACTAAAAATTTTCAATTTTTGGACAGTTTTGATTTATGGTTTTTGAACACTTATATCGTGTAAAAAAAAGGGTGTTTTAACCTTATTATGAGACTAAAATATTTTTCGTTAAACTTGTCTATATAACCATGTTCAATTGCGTAAAAACTCGTAAGAATTTATACAACGAATTTAAAGTGGCAAGGTCTCAAAGTTAGTCATTTTACACAAACAAAAGCTATTTCCAACACTTAGTCAATTTTATAAAAAAAAATCTAAGTAAAGGTTAGCTTTTTCACCAAAATCCTACTTTTATTAATTAATAAATTTAGAATTCAAATTAAGTAATTTTTATGGTTAAATTGAATGAAGAATTACTATTTTTACAAAATATTTTACTTTTAAAATTTTAAAAAGAGTCTAAAGCCTTAATTTTAAAGGAACTAAATAAAGAACCATTTAGCAACACAAAATCTTTTTTAAGGGCCTTTAATTAAATTAAATTTTTTAATCTTAATCTTATTCTAAATAAAAGTGAAATTCATTTTTCTTGAATCATTTTTTATTTCCTTAAAATAATCACTTCTTAACAAATTATTTCACTGAGGGCAATCCCGTAATTTAGCATGTCTTCCGAAAATTTACCAACCCAGCTAAGATCTATTGCTGTGACAACGTCGTACAATACGCTTATTGGTTAATACTTTGATAACAAGGTTTAAGAATTTGAATTAGTCGTTTAGTGGGCTAAACTAATTAAGGATGAGAATACCCTTACTTAGTAAACTGTAATGACTAAAATGTCCCGATAGTTTATTAATAACTTAACTGCCATAATTAATCCGAGTATGTTGTATGAATTACAGTATTGGCTAAAAGAAGCGTGTACCTGTGGTTTAAGGATTTACGCTTAGAGCGAGGGTATCCAAGTAAGTCAACCATTGACTTCCTTGGCTGCAACATGAAACATATTAGTGTATTGATTACTAAAAATAGGATATTACACTAGTTATGAGAAGGGGTTCAATTAGAGACAATGACTAAGGGGTTCTTAGACCCATTTTGGGATTGTACGGTAGGTACCCCGCCTATGTTATCAAAGTGCAGACGGTTTCTGCCTTCAACATTCTTATAGTCTGGTTCAAGTACAAGACAATTATTATCACTCTGGTTAAAGCCGTGACAATTACTATTATTTCCAGTTCAAGTCTATGACCCTCTATCCAGTTCAAGTCCATGACCTCTAGTTCAGTTCAAGGCTGTGACATCTGGCTTTGGTTTAAGCATACTGGTAAAACCTAGACGTCTTGATGAGCCAGTGTAACTCTGGTTACACTCTTGATAGTACTTATGCCCTAGGTAACTCTAAGGTTACCCTGCTTGGGGATTTAGGGCAGGGTTAATAGTGCTAAGAGCTGGGTCTCCACTATTTTTTGTTCTAAGAGGGCTCCCAAACGCTCTGACTTTATTGACAACTCCCTTGTTGGCTTCTAGGATATTTTTTTATGAATATTGTTCCTATATATATCTTGTGCTCTGGGATTTTCTACGTTCATGTTGATTTGATTATTTTTGGTTATCAGGCATAACCATAAGTTTGCTAGGACGCTTAGGCATTCTTGAATTGCATGTTTAGGGTCCGGATTTATCAAGAACCCCAATTCTGTAAGTGGTTTGATTTCCGATCAACGACTTGGTCATGGACCCCTGCTTGTTTTTATGATTTCATGTTGTAAGGTTGAACTTACAAAGCATTTTCACTTACCTAGTTATTTCATGATGTAGGTAAGTGCAAGGGGAAAGCAAATCAGTGAGCGCTTGTGTCTCATGTGGGAGTGTACATGTGGCCCAACATTTGGAGAATATTTTGGGAAGATGTCTTTTGGTGTAACACTGTTTTATTAGTTATGTTTAAACTATTTTTGTTTACTTTGAATGTTTAAGAATAGTTGTAAGTGGTTAACTGTGCGCACACAACTTTTCTTTTTAAGATTTTTTACGTGAATTTTTGGGACATGTTTATGATGAAAATGTTATTTTCTTCATTGTTTGTTGTCTTGTATTTTTAGGACTTTACAAGGATGAAGTTGCAACTTGGGTTGCTCGGCTGCTAGGGCTTTGGTCGAAGCTGGTGATGGAGGGGTGAGGACGATGGTGGAGATAGTCGAGTCGGGGTGGTGCAGCGGCTAGGGTTAAATTGTGAGGGAAAGAGAAGAAGATGAGGGAAATATCAGGATAAGGTTGTTTTTTCTTTTGTTTTTTTTTTTTACAATAAGGTTGAGTATACCCTATGAGCTTGCGCCCAAATCTCACGAGGGCTCATAAAACCCTCTGTACTGCACTTCTCCAAAACTTTTGATGAAGCAAAATTTTTTGTGTAAAAATTTTACTACAGCAAACGGAGATCTCATTTTATTCAGATTCATCACCATTTTGCACCCTGAATTGCTTCAGCATAATTTAACCAAATGCATCAGACCCTCAAAATACTCCCAAAATGCCTTCCTTACTTTTCCAACACCTGAAATACAAAATTAACACCAAGGACCAAGTGAAAGAACATCAAGAAAACAAGGAAACCCATTTTTTTACGAACATAAAAATATTCAATAAAGGAAATGCAATGAGCTCAACTAAAATACTAAATCAAAATTAAAAACAAAGTTTAGAAACTTGGGTGGCCTCCCAAGAAGCACTTTATTTAAAGTCATTGGCTTGACTTTGTGGAGAAGCACACATCAAAGAGATGCTTCTTCCCATACAGAGTAGCATATGTGAATGGCCTACTAGTCCAGGACCATTACACTGTGTTTTTAAAATAGGGTTTAACTCGCTAAACGAGCCATTTGAACTTAAAATGTGTAATTAAAGCTGACTCGAGGATTATGTATTAAATTTTTTGATGGAACAGTAATCATTTCATTAAAAAGGAATAACTATGTACACTGGATTTCAAAAGGAGTTTATAAACTCATACATATACAAAATAAATACAAAGAACCAGCCAAGGCGGCAAAATTTGGGTTCAACCCTAGTTCCAACAAGTAATCTTGGTCGGGGCGGTAGAGCAGGCTGCATATGTACACAACGCCCCCAAAGCCCTCTAACTCATGTGGGGTTTAGCTTTTCTTTGCCCTTACCTGCACCATAGATCACCTGTGAGCCGAGGCCAAGCAAGAAAACCTCACAAGGTATAACAATAATCCAAATATTCAAAAGCAATAAACACATGTTTCACGAATAACATATGTCATTCCAATCATATAACTTGTAACACACATTCTACAGTTTACAAAAGAATACTCATCTCAATCATATAATCAATTAAGTGGCCCAGGAAGAACAACCCTGATGACCAGCCAACCAAGCGAAGTATGTACTCAGGCACTCAGCTCACGGTTCATGCCGGGCAAGTGGGGACCGCACCCTCAAATTGAACTTTCCCTTCGACCTGCGTTCCACATGCTTTGCTGAGCGACCTAACCGAGCGAGATACGTACTCAGGCACTCTGCTCTCAGTTCATGCCAGGCATGTGGGGACTTCGCCCTCAAATTGAACTTTCCCTTCGACCCGCATTCAACACACTTTTCCGAACGGCCCAACTGAGCGAGATGCATACTCATACACTCCACCCTCGATTCATGTTGAACGAGTAGGGATTGCACCCTCAAACTGAACTCGCCCTCACGACCTGCATCTCGCACGCTTTGCCGATCAACCCCACGCTAAATACGATGGTCGTTCGTCACCATGTTTCACACGATGGCCAAGTATTATTCATACCATACAATCACAAGTATTTCAAGGCTAATAAGCATACCAACCAATAGCTCTATGTGCATATACCAATTTTCTTACCTTAGGTCCTAACCAATGAGGTGAGGCAACCCTGAGCACGATCCTTTTCCTCGAAGCCTAACAGTGAACCTAGTCACAACTATAAGTGGTACCTCTGTTAAGATCCAAATCCATTTACTAAATTTAGAACCAATCCCAAGCTCTCAGGACCTCCAATTCCACCAAATGAGGTGGTGGAATCGTGCCCTAAGCCCCAAAGTTCTCCCTAATCCCTAAAAATGACTCATGTTGAAATTGGTATAGGGAAAGGGCACCCCAACTAGGCAGAGGCCTCACAAGCCCTCCCTTGCATTGCACAAGGGCTCCCACTCCAAGGGTAGGGCCGCCCGAACTAGAAAGAGGCACCCCAAGCAGTCCCCTACATAGTGCAGGGGTCCCTACATCTAGCGCAGGGGCCCTACATCGCAATCCCATAATTTATGGGTTTTTCCTGCTTTTTTCTCCGAACCCAATTCACCAAAATCAACCCCGAACTCGAACCAAGGATAGGGTTGAGCCCCAAAACAACAATAATACATCTTAAGTAGCATATAAACACCAAAAGTTTACCCAAAAACACATCAAAACCTAGAACTGCCATTTGAGTTCCAAGAGCTCAACTTCAAAATCTTAGGGTTCTAAACCCATTTTTTTATTTGCTCAATCTGAATATTACACAGTCCCAGCATGAATTTCAGCTGCAACAAGACTTCCCAAACAATAACTAACAAGACTCTAACATTAAATCTCCCAAATAAACAACTTAGAACTTAGAAATCATAAATGCCACTTCACCACTCAACCTTGCTCAAGAACAAGAGATGAACATGAAGAAATACTTACCCCTCCAATCAATTTTGAATCCCAAGTGTGTGGTGTTGATCTGGGTAACTCTAATCTCAATCGGAATACTTGAATCCTCTTCCCAATCCTCCCCCCTCCAACACTTCAATTAAACTTGGAAAACTTGAGGTATATGAGCTTCAAGAAAGTTCCAAAAGAGAGAGAGAGAGATAGAGAGAGAGATGAGTTATGTGAATGACCAAAACCCTTCACCCAAGGTATCATTCCCTATAGTCATGTGATCAAAATAACATAATACCCCTACCATAAACCATCTCCAAAATTGAGCCTCACACCAAAATCTTCCAATTAAACCCATAAAACCCAAATATTCACAAAATTAGTTACCAATTTAATTCTCGTTACTCAATAAATCCTAGTAATTTACCAAATTAACAAAATACCCCTAAGCTCACCCTGAGCCGGGTATTTGACCGTGTTGTGACATTTCTGGTAAATTTCTCGCTAGAATCACCTCGTTCCAAATATCACAAATATATCCATATAATAATGTGGTCTCAATCATAAACCACATATAATTACAAATATACCCTCTGCATGTCAAAATTACGAAAATATTCTTCTAATAAGAAATGGGCCCACAAGCATATTTAATACACTTAAATATGCATAAACAGTCATATGATAATATAACTCATATAATTCACATAATCATATATGTGTAATCACAAATACGCACATAATATCCATCTATGCCCTCCTGGCCCACTAATCGAGGCACTAAGTGTATGCCCTAGACAATCAAGACTATTACACTTTATATTTTAAAATAGTGCAGGACTTGCTAATCAAGTCGTTTGAACGTAAATGTGATCCTAAAGTCAACTAACAAATTAGGGTTAAAAGATTTTGGTCATAAACAGTTAATTTTCATTAAAACAAAAGTTAGATACATGGGATCCCAAAAACAGGGTATAAGTGGTAAATACAACTCCCAAAAGCTGATACAACAAAAGTCAATGGCAAAATATAATTTAGAGCTCTATTCCTGTAACTTTCCCCTCTGTCGTGGCGGTCGAGCAGCTGGCGATGTACACTCCGCCCCCAGAGCTCTCCAACTCATGATTGGTCCAATTTCCCTTTGCCTTTACCTACACCACGTAGCACTCGTGAGCCAAGGTCCAGCAAGAAAACCTTAAACAACAAACACATATAGCAACAATAGCATTCAATCAACTTTAATCCACTTAATTCAATTATTAAGCAGAGTACAAGCATTAAGCTAAACAAAAGTAAACATGTATTTTCAAGCATACATCTCAATCAGTAATACAAATGTTCAAGTGTCGGCGCATAATACTTATATTCAATTACAGGAAACCTTAGTCCTAAGCACAACCATATGGGTGTAGTTTTCTTACTTGAATCCCGAGCGATGGATAAAGAACAGTTCCGAGCATGATCCTAAGTCCTGAGACTTAACGATAATCCTAGTCACAATTAACAATTGATAATTATAATTCTCTAATCCAAATAAATGTTTTGGAAACAAATACCCTCCAGGACCTCAAATTCTACTAAATCAAGTAGTAGAACTCATCCTGAACGCTTGGGTTTGAATCCCCGAACCTCCCCGAGCCTAAAAACCTTGGCTGCCCTTTATTTCCCATTTAGGGTCATGACTTGCCCATAAGGGTCGCGACTCACCCCTAAGACAGAGACCCAGCCGTCCCTGCTGGAGGACACGAGTCGGGACTTGCACCCTCCTGGGTCGCGGCACGCCTGGAAAACAGAGGCCCAACCTCTTCAAGCATGCAGGCCATGACGCCTGAAGAACAGGGCCGCGACCCGAGGCCCCAAACCCAGAAATTCCATTTTTTTTCCAGTGTTCTTCCTCGAGTCTAAACCTTAAAACTCAATCCCAAACTTCAGACAAACTCATAATTGAATCCAGAAAACTTATCCTTATAACCCAACCATCACAACTAACCTATAACCATTTTCTTACACCATCAAACACCCAAAACCAGCTTGGAAACCAAAACTCATGCAGACTCTAACTTCTAACAACAACACAGCAAACTTCAACCTAACAAGCCTAAATTCCAGCAGATAGAACAAAATTCTTACCTCAATTATAGCTTGATCCTCAAAGTTCTTCTTTGGCTAATCCTAGCTTTGATTTTCCCCATCTTAAACCAACCAAAATCCTTGAGTTCCTCCTGTTGTCTTCCTTAGCTTCAAGACACAAGAAGAGGGAGAGAGAGAGAGCACGTGAGTGAGAGGGAGGGAGAGTATTATGTAAGATTCCTTAGTGATTTCTGGTGGTTTCCTAAAACCCAGCTAATCAAATATCCCAGTCAAAAGACTAAAATACCCCTCAAGACAACCCAACCCCTTCATTTGTTCTAAGGGTAAAATAGTCATTTCTCGATTCCCACTAATTCCTCAAGTCATCCTACCTCCCAATTAATCCTGTCATGTCATTATCAAATACCTATCCATTACTCATTAAACCCCAAATATACATCAAACTTTCCAAAATATCCCTAAGGTCACCCCGAGTCAGGTATTAAACCCTTTTATGACTATTTCACTAATCCGCTCACTAAGATCGCCTTGAGCCGTGTACTGCAAATACTTCCAAACAATAATTTGGTCTCAACCATTTATCACATATAATCACAGTTATGCCTTAACGGGCCAAAATTACATATATGCTCTTATAAACTATAAAGGGCCCACATGCATATCTAATACTCATAAACATGCATATAATATATTGACATCATCATATATATCATGCATGCCACAAAGTCATGCATTTAAATCACATACATATCCGACTATGCCCTCCTGGCATGCTAATCAAGGCTCTAAACCCTATTAGAGTTTATGGGTCATTACAACTTTCCCCTCCTACTGAGAATTTCGTCTTCAAAATTTACCTGAATAAATCGAGATATTGATCTCTTATAGCTGACTCAAGCTCCTAGGTCGCTTCCTCGACCTTGATATTCCTCCATAATACTTTGACTAAAGGAATCATCTTGTTCCTCAAAACTTTATCTTTTCTGTCTAAGATTTGAACTAGTCACTCCTCATATGATAAATCTATTTGTAACTCCAAATCCTCATATCTCAACACATGAGTCGTATCTGAGATGTACTTCCGAAGCATAGAGATGTGGAATACGTCGTGAACTCCTGATAATGATTGTGGCAAAGCCAATCTATAGGCTACCTGCCCGACCCTCTCCAGGATCTAGAAAGGTCCTATGAATCTAGGGCTCATCTTGCCCTTTTTCCCGAACCTCCACACCCCTTGTAATGGTGAAACTCGCAGAAACACGTGGTCCCCTACTTAGAACTCCACGTCCCTACGCTTAGGATCAGCGTAGCTTTTCTATCTACTCTGCAAAGTGAGCATTCGAGCTCGGATCTTCTCAATAGATTCTTTAGTCCTCTTAACCATCTCTAGTCCCAAATACTTACTCTCACCCATCACATCCCAATGTATGGGTGATCTACATCTCCTTCCATACAACATCTCGTATGGAGCTACTCCAATCGTTGATTGATAATTGTTGTTGTACGAAAACTTAATCAACCGAAGATACTTACTCCAAGACCCCTCGAAGTCTAGCACACATGCTCTAAGCATGTCCTCCAATACCTGAATTATTCTCTCAGACTACCCATCTGTCTGAGGATGAAAGGTCATATTGAACTTCAACTGAGTTCCCATAGCCTTCTGCAAACCACCCCAAAACTTAGAAGTAACTATGGGATCCCGGTCTATACTATAGATTTAGGAACCTCATGGAGACGTAAAACCTCCCTCACATACAACTCCACGTACTGATCCACAGTATAGGCTTTCTTCACTTGTAGTAAGTGAGCTGACTTGGTGTATTTATCTACTATCACCCACACCGAGTCATGTAGCCCCACGGTCCTCGGTAAACCTCCCACAAAATCCATGGTAATGTCTTCCCACTTCCACTCAGGAATACCTAAAGGTTGCAACAACCCCGCTGGTCACTGATGCTCAGCCTTCACCTGCTGATAGGTTAAACACCATCCTTCTTCATCCTGGGCCACCAATATAAAGTCTATAGTTCTTGATACATTTTCGTGGTGCCTGGATGGAGTGAGTATGGTGTAGTATGAGATTCGTCAAGTATCTCTTGTCTAATCCCCATATCCATCGGAACACAAATCCGACCCTTATACCGTAATAAACCTGTCTCTGAAATAGAATAATCCTTAGCCACTCCAGCTAGGACATTCCCTCTAACCTCCTGCAAATGTGTATCATCCATATGACCCTCTCTAGAAGGGTCGACTGTAAGGTAATATTGGCAACTGGCCCACAACCAGATCTATCCTCGCTCTAGCCATCTCCTCTGCCAACTCCTTTGATATGTGTTTAGAGCTAAGTAACCTTCCTGGGCCCCTCCAGCTCAACGCATCTGCCACTACATTGGCTTTCCATGGGTGGTAAAGGACATCACAACCATAGTCCTTCACCAACTCCAACCAATTTCTTTGTCTCATGTTCAAGTCGTTCTGGGTGAAGAAATACTTCAAGCTCTTATGATCGGTGTATATCTCGCACTTCTTTCCATACAAGTAATGTCACCAAACTTTCAGTGCGAATACTACAGCTGCCAACTCCAAATCATGGGTAGGATACCACTGCTCATAATTCTTCAACTATCGCAATGCATAAGCAATAACCTTCTCATTTTGCATCAACACGCATCCCAATTCCAATCTTGATGCGTCGCAGTACACTACAAAATTTCCTCCCTCCGAAGGAAGACTCAACACAAGAGCAGTAATCAGTCACCACTTCAGTTCCTAGAAGCTATTCTCACACTTGTCCGACCAAGTGAACTTCAGATTCTTCCATGTCAATTTTGTCATCGGTGTAGCAATCTTTGAAAACCCTTCCACAAACCGCCTGTAATAACCTACTAATCTAAGAAAGCTTCTAACTTCCAAGGCATTCCTTGGTCTCAGTCAATCCCTAACTACCTCAACCTTGGCCCGATCTACCTTTATCCCATCTCTACTAACAATATGTCCAAGGAATGTCACTTTTGGTAGCTAGGACTCGCACTTTTTAAACTTGGCATACAACTGATGCTCTCTCAATCTCTGTAATACCGTCAGAGATGTTGTTCATGCTCTACCTCTGAACTGGAGTAAACCAAGATGTCGTCGATGAATTCAATCACAAACTGATCTAAAAAGTCCTTGAAACCATGTTCATCATATCCATAAATGCTGCTAAATGCTGCTGGGGTATTGGTCACCAAATGACATGACCAAGAACTCATAATGCCCATACCTCGTTCGGAAGGCAGTCTTCGGAATATCCTCGTCCTTGATCCTCAGCTGGTGATAACCAGATCGAAGATCAATCTTCGAGAATACCGTCTTTCCCGGTAACTGATCAAATAGGTCATAGATCCTTGGTAAGGGATACTTGTTCTTGATGGTCAACTTGTTCAACTCCCTGTAGTCTATACACATTCTTAGAGTCCCACCCTTCTTCTTCACAAATAGAACTGGAGCACCCCATGGTGACAAGCTAGGTCTGATAAACCCCAAATCAAGAAGCTCTTGTAACTGTATCTTTAACTCCTTCAACTCTGCCAGAGCCATTCTATATGGTGCCCTCGACACTAGCTCTGTACCCGACACTAACTCGATGACGAACTGAATCACCCTGTGCGGCGGCAGTCCTAGTAAATCCTCAGGAAACACATCCAAGAACTCTCGTACCAATCTGGTCTCTCCCATCCTAACTGGCATAACTCCAGTGGTATCCACCACACTAGCTAGAAAACCTATACAACCTCCTTGTAACAGGTCCCTAGCCCTCAATGCCGATATCAAAGGAATGAGAGGTCCATGCACAGCACCCACAAAAACAAAGGGGTCCTCACCCTCAGGCTCAAAGGTCACCATCTTCTTCCTGCAATCTATAGTGACCCCATATCTTACTAGCCAATCCATTCCTAGAATCATGTCAAAATCATCCATACTCAATTCAATTAAATCTACTGATAGTTCCCTACTATCCCCCATCACTGGCGGTGCTCTAATCCATCTCCTAAAAACTACCAGCTCCCCAGTATGCAGCATAGTCCCAAACCCCGCAGTATAATACTCACTAGGTATACACAATCTATCAATTACCTTAATAGAGACAAACGAATGTGTAGCACTAGAGTCAATCAATACAATATATGAAGAGCCAGCGCTAGGAAGCTGACCTGTCACTACCGAGAGACTAGCCTCGGCCTCTGCATATTTCA